>NW_021626713.1:0-4307 GCF_004785775.1 Grammomys surdaster
CCTCCAAAAAATACACTTTATAGCTTCCTCTAGCATTAATGTTGTTTATTGCTTACAAGGAAGGATATTCTTACTTCTTCCATTTTCTGTGGAGCTCAACCTAAGACAGCATTTCTCAGTGGGTCCCCCCTTCACATTATCAGGTCCCTATTTTGAGTACCACTTGTAGCTGCCCAATGGACATTGACGAACTGGGTTCACCTGATAGGGAGGCTGGAAATGTAAGGGATGGAGGTGGCGGCAAGAAAAGAATGAAGTCAAGATAAGTTTTTGATGAAGGCACAAATTTAAAATTCAGCACTCTGTTTATATTGGGGAAGCCCACCAAACCCATTCTTTGTTTCAGCTGGATAATATTGTAAAGCAGGCTCAGCTGGCAATATATTCTTCTAGGTTCTTGTAGGAAGTTGCAAGTGTTCACAAAGCTGCTCGCTTCACTCAGGTGTTAAGGTCCTGAAGGAAGCTGTAAGTATAAACAAAGCAGATGACTTCACCTAGGTGTCAAGGTCTTGTGTGGCAAGCAAGGTCTATTCAGTCTGCTCAAGGCTGGGAAAGGCACACTAGCATCAAGGTTTATGGACCTCAACATAACATATCTCAGAACACATCAAAACATGATCTCAGGCACCAGTATTGACCATAAATTCCAGAATATAACCTGGTGGCCATAGGGCTCCTTGACTGTGGGATCATGAAAGGTTAGCTTGCTTTCTGGTGGAGCAATGGCTAGAGATGGCCAGACACCCTGCAAGGGATGGCATACATTTCATCACACTTCTAGACTCCAGCCTCCTGACACAAGGCCAAAGACTTCCATTGATCCACGCCTTTCAGTCATGTAATACAATGTCCCTACAGCCTCTCCTAAAGAGAGGTTTATGTCACCTAAGACAGGTAGAGGGCATGAATACAGGCCTCAAGCCTTGAGAGACCTCCATATTAATGAGATACCTAAAGACAAGAGAGCATAGCCAATTAAGCATTCCTTCCCAGACACTCCTCCCTCCCTATTTAACTCAGGTGTGCCCTGAGGTGTGCGTGGGGTTACAGCTAATCTACTTACTGCCATGACAATAAACCTTTTAAAACATGGAATGCCTCATGTCTTTGGGACGTCCCCCTCCTTGGGGAACCATGGAGAAGGGCTTTTGACTACTGAGCTGCTGTTTAATCTCCCACCAGAAGACTTGTCTGTGTTGTCGCCACTGGGAAGGCCACCAACTCAAGCAAGCTAGCCCACCCAGCCAAGCGAGTCCTGGCAACCAAGTATCACCCACCTCATAGTGAGCCACCAGAGTTCTCCCTCTCACTGCTCTTGGCTGAGGGTTGGTCAAACCTGTATGCTCTCAAGTCTCAGTTCTTCTGCCATTCTCAGCAGTGCCTAGGAGCCCAGAGACAGAGACAACAGGCCTCCTGGTCAGCTGCTTCAGCCCAGACAAATCCATTGAGGAACTCTGCCCCTATGGACTTCAGGCTGAGATATTCCCAGGCAAAGCCCGGCTGCTTCTCAGCCCAGCACCCACCTGGCACTGCATAGAGGGTATTCAGTCAAATTCTTGTGCTTCTGTATCTCTGAGCCATGGCAGACATGCGGGAACCATAACTCATCCAAACAGGATTTACGCCCATGCATGAGCTACAGACCCGCACTTGATATTAATTCCTCCAGAAGCAACAATGACTATGTGTATCAACCTGGTTTTTGTTGGCAGTATGAATAATGGAAAGTAACATAATTTCTTAAGGCAATTTGGATTGTGTGATATTAGTATGGCTTCCAGTGACAGGAAGGAACACTGATAACAAGCCTGCCTATGGACAGAGAAGAAAAGTGAGAATGGCAAAGTGGTCTGGATGGAGCCCAGTGGGTGAAGTGGTGAAAACAAGAATATATATGTGAGTGTGTGTGTGTGTGTGTGTGTGTGTTTGTGTGTGTGTGTGCGTGTGTATTCTAATATATATATATATATATATTCTACAGCATCAAAAACAAAAAACAAAAAAAAAACAAAAAAAACACAAAACACTTAAAAAAAAAGTCATCAGTCATAGATAATAGTAAGTCAGAAATAAATGAACAGGAATAATCAATATTCACCATTCGTGGATAATAGTAAATCAGAAATAAGTGAACATGAATAATCAACAGTCATCAGTCATAGTTCATGGGAAATCTGAAATAAATAAAGTTTAGTATCAATAGACATCAGTCATAGATAATAGTAAATCAGAAATTAATGAACAGGAATAATCAATATTTACGATTCATGGTAAACAGTAAATCAGAAATAAATGATCATGAATAATCAATAGTCATCAGTCATACTTAATAGTAAATCAGAAATATATAAAGCTGAAATATCAATAGTCATCAGTCATAGATAAAATTAAGTCAGATTTAAATGAACAGGAATAATCAATATTAAGCATTCGTGAATAATAGTTAATCAGAAATAAATGAACATGAATAATCAATAGTCATCAGTCATAGTTCATGGGAAATCAGAAATAAACTGAAGTATCAATAGTCATCAGTCAAAGATAATAGTAAGTCAGAAATAATGAACATGAATAATCAATATTCACCATTCGTTGATAATAGTAAATCAGAAAAAAATGAAAATGAATAATAAATAGTCATCCGTATTAGTCCATGGATAAAAAGAAATAAATAAAGTTGAAGTGTCAACAGTCATCAGTCGAGTGACGCACCCCCTGGCGACGCTGACGCCAACTTTATTCCATCACTAGGACACCGAAGGTTTGTCCTCTCAGAAGTCTCCACCACAACCGCCCTAGCAACAGTCTAGCAATGGCGAGATTCTAGTGGCCCTGGGTTCTACAGGCCCTTCAGAGTTGAGGAGCGCAAAGGGCCTAGAGACAATGGAGATATGAGAGAGCTGTCTGCCGAGCTGCGAACTGAAGAGCAAGGGAAAGGTAGTCCAGAAAGAGGCTCGGAGAAAAGCATCTCCGCTTGGAGGAAAATAAAGATTGTTAGGCCGAACTGAAAACAAACTCAAGGGAACTTGTTTTATAATGGGAATGGCGTTACTAGTCACTGGAAAAAGGATCGACCAAAATAAATGGCGTTGAGACGATTCTACTAAAAGAGGGGGAAAATCCCTTAAAATTTTTTATTTCAAGATAGGGATTCTCTGTGTAGGACTAGCTGTCATGGTACCCACATTGCAGACAAGGCTGGCCTCAAACTTAAAGATATACTTGACTCTGCTTCTCGAGTGCTGGGATTGGAGGCATGCAGGGGCAGGCTGGATCTTCCCCATGAGTTCAAAGCCAGCCTAGTATACAGAGCAAGTTCCCAGGACAGACAAGGCAAAGACACTGTAATCTAGCACTTGAGAGACTGAGACAGGAGGAGGATCATGAGTTCCAGCTCTTAGTGGGAGGACACAAGAAAGAAATACAAAGAAGAACAGAGAAGAAAAGAGAGAATGGCAAAGTGGTGTGGTTGGAGCCCAGTGGGTGAAGTGGTGAAAGCAAGAATATATATGTGAGTGTGTGTGTGTGTGAATGTATATATTCCAGTATATATATAAATATTCTATATCATCCAAAAAAAACAAAAAACAAAACAAAACAAAAAACAACTAAAAAAAATCATCAGTCATAGATAATAGTCAGTCAGAAATAAATGAACAGGAACAATCAATATTCACCATTCATGGATAATAGTAAATCAGAAATAAATGAACATGAATAATCAATAGTCATCAGTCAGAGTTCATGGGAAATCAGAAATAAATAAACCTGAAGTATCAAAAGTCATCACTCATAGATAATAGTAAGTCAGAAATAAATGAACATTAATAATCAATAGTCATCCGTCATAATTAATAGGAAATCAGAAACAGAGATGAAATATCAATAGTCATCAGTCATAGATAATAGTAAGTCAGAAATAAATGAAGAAGAATAAACAATATTCACCATTCCTGGATAATAGGAAATCAGATATTAATGAACATGAATAATCAATAGTCATCAGTAATATTTAAGAGTAAACAGAAATAAATAAAGCTATAATATTAATAATCATCCATCATAGATAACAGTAAGTCAGAAATAAATGAACAGGAATAATCAATATTCACCAATAGTTGATAATAGTAAATCAGAAATAAATGAACATGAATAATCAGTATTCACCATTCGTGGATAATAGTAAATCAGGAATAAATGAACATGAATAATCAATAGTCATCAGTCATAGTTAATGGGAAGTCAGAAATAAATGAAACTGAAGTATCAATAGTCATCAGTCATAGATAATAGTAAGTCAGAAATAA
>NW_021626714.1:0-4309 GCF_004785775.1 Grammomys surdaster
CCTCCAAAAAATACACTTTATAGCTTCCTCTAGCATTAATGTTGTTTGTTGCTTACAAGGAAGGATATTCTTACTTCTTCCATTTTCTGTGGAGCTCAACCTAAGACAGCATTTCTCAGTGGGTCCCCCCTTCACATTATCAGGTCCCTATTTTGAGTACCACTTGTAGCTGCCCAATGGACATTGACGAACTGGGTTCACCTGATAGGGAGGCTGGAAATGTAAGGGATGGAGGTGGCGGCAAGAAAAGAATGAAGTCAAGATAAGTCTTTGATGAAGGCACAAATTTAAAATTCAGCACTCTGTTTATATTGGGGAAGCCCACCAAACCCATTCTTTGTTTCAGCTGGATAATATTGTAAAGCAGGCTCAGCTGGCAATATATTCTTCTAGGTTCTTGTAGGAAGTTGCAAGTGTTCACAAAGCTGCTCGCTTCACTCAGGTGTTAAGGTCCTGAAGGAAGCTGTAAGTATAAACAAAGCAGATGACTTCACCTAGGTGTCAAGGTTTTGTGTGGCAAGCAAGGTCTATTCAGTCTGCTCAAGGCTGGGAAAGGCACACTAGCATCAAGGTTTATGGACCTCAACATAACATATCTCAGAACACATCAAAACATGATCTCAGGCACCAGTATTGACCATAAATTCCAGAATATAACCTGGTGGCCATAGGGCTCCTTGACTGTGGGATCATGAAAGGTTAGCTTGCTTTCTGGTGGAGCAATGGCTAGAGATGGCCAGACACCCTGCAAGGGATGGCATACATTTCATCACACTTCTAGACTCCAGCCTCCTGACACAAGGCCAAAGACTTCCATTGATCCACGCCTTTCAGTCATGTAATACAATGTCCCTACAGCCTCTCCTAAAGAGAGGTTTATGTCACCTAAGACAGGTAGAGGGCATGAATACAGGCCTCAAGCCTTGAGAGACCTCCATATTAATGAGATACCTAAAGACAAGAGAGCATAGCCAATTAAGCATTCCTTCCCAGACACTCCTCCCTCCCTATTTAACTCAGGTGTGCCCTGAGGTGTGCGTGGGGTTACAGCTAATCTACTTACTGCCATGACAATAAACCTTTTAAAACATGGAATGCCTCATGTCTTTGGGACGTCCCCCTCCTTGGGGAACCATGGAGAAGGGCTTTTGACTACTGAGCTGCTGTTTAATCTCCCACCAGAAGACTTGTCTGTGTTGTCGCCACTGGGAAGGCCACCAACTCAAGCAAGCTAGCCCACCCAGCCAAGCGAGTCCTGGCAACCAAGTATCACCCACCTCATAGTGAGCCACCAGAGTTCTCCCTCTCACTGCTCTTGGCTGAGGGTTGGTCAAACCTGTATGCTCTCAAGTCTCAGTTCTTCTGCCATTCTCAGCAGTGCCTAGGAGCCCAGAGACAGAGACAACAGGCCTCCTGGTCAGCTGCTTCAGCCCAGACAAATCCATTGAGGAACTCTGCCCCTATGGACTTCAGGCTGAGATATTCCCAGGCAAAGCCCGGCTGCTTCTCAGCCCAGCACCCACCTGGCACTGCATAGAGGGTATTCAGTCAAATTCTTGTGCTTCTGTATCTCTGAGCCATGGCAGACATGCGGGAACCATAACTCATCCAAACAGGATTTACGCCCATGCATGAGCTACAGACCCGCACTTGATATTAATTCCTCCAGAAGCAACAATGACTATGTGTATCAACCTGGTTTTTGTTGGCAGTATGAATAATGGAAAGTAACATAATTTCTTAAGGCAATTTGGATTGTGTGATATTAGTATGGCTTCCAGTGACAGGAAGGAACACTGATAACAAGCCTGCCTATGGACAGAGAAGAAAAGTGAGAATGGCAAAGTGGTCTGGATGGAGCCCAGTGGGTGAAGTGGTGAAAACAAGAATATATATGTGAGTGTGTGTGTGTGTGTGTGTGTGTGTTTGTGTGTGTGTGTGCGTGTGTATTCTAATATATATATATATATATATATTCTACAGCATCAAAAACAAAAAACAAAAAAAAAACAAAAAAAACACAAAACACTTAAAAAAAAAGTCATCAGTCATAGATAATAGTAAGTCAGAAATAAATGAACAGGAATAATCAATATTCACCATTCGTGGATAATAGTAAATCAGAAATAAGTGAACATGAATAATCAACAGTCATCAGTCATAGTTCATGGGAAATCTGAAATAAATAAAGTTTAGTATCAATAGTCATCAGTCATAGATAATAGTAAATCAGAAATTAATGAACAGGAATAATCAATATTTACGATTCATGGTTAACAGTAAATCAGAAATAAATGATCATGAATAATCAATAGTCATCAGTCATACTTAATAGTAAATCAGAAATATATAAAGCTGAAATATCAATAGTCATCAGTCATAGATAAAATTAAGTCAGATTTAAATGAACAGGAATAATCAATATTAAGCATTCGTGAATAATAGTTAATCAGAAATAAATGAACATGAATAATCAATAGTCATCAGTCATAGTTCATGGGAAATCAGAAATAAACTGAAGTATCAATAGTCATCAGTCAAAGATAATAGTAAGTCAGAAATAATGAACATGAATAATCAATATTCACCATTCGTTGATAATAGTAAATCAGAAAAAAATGAAAATGAATAATAAATAGTCATCCGTATTAGTCCATGGATAAAAAGAAATAAATAAAGTTGAAGTGTCAACAGTCATCAGTCGAGTGACGCACCCCCTGGCGACGCTGACGCCAACTTTATTCCATCACTAGGACACCGAAGGTTTGTCCTCTCAGAAGTCTCCACCACAACCGCCCTAGCAACAGTCTAGCAATGGCGAGATTCTAGTGGCCCTGGGTTCTACAGGCCCTTCAGAGTTGAGGAGCGCAAAGGGCCTAGAGACAATGGAGATATGAGAGAGCTGTCTGCCGAGCTGCGAACTGAAGAGCAAGGGAAAGGTAGTCCAGAAAGAGGCTCGGAGAAAAGCATCTCCGCTTGGAGGAAAATAAAGATTGTTAGGCCGAACTGAAAACAAACTCAAGGGAACTTGTTTTATAATGGGAATGGCGTTACTAGTCGCTGGAAAAAGGATCGACCAAAATAAATGGCGTTGAGACGATTCTACTAAAAGAGGGGGAAAATCCCTTAAAATTTTTTATTTCAAGATAGGGATTCTCTGTGTAGGACTAGCTGTCATGGTACCCACATTGCAGACAAGGCTGGCCTCAAACTTAAAGATATACTTGACTCTGCTTCTCGAGTGCTGGGATTGGAGGCATGCAGGGGCAGGCTGGATCTTCCCCATGAGTTCAAAGCCAGCCTAGTATACAGAGCAAGTTCCCAGGACAGACAAGGCAAAGACACTGTAATCTAGCACTTGAGAGACTGAGACAGGAGGAGGATCATGAGTTCCAGCTCTTAGTGGGAGGACACAAGAAAGAAATACAAAGAAGAACAGAGAAGAAAAGAGAGAATGGCAAAGTGGTGTGGTTGGAGCCCAGTGGGTGAAGTGGTGAAAGCAAGAATATATATGTGAGTGTGTGTGTGTGTGAATGTATATATTCCAGTATATATATAAATATTCTATATCATCCAAAAAAAACAAAAAACAAAACAAAACAAAAAACAACTAAAAAAAATCATCAGTCATAGATAATAGTCAGTCAGAAATAAATGAACAGGAACAATCAATATTCACCATTCATGGATAATAGTAAATCAGAAATAAATGAACATGAATAATCAATAGTCATCAGTCAGAGTTCATGGGAAATCAGAAATAAATAAACCTGAAGTATCAAAAGTCATCACTCATAGATAATAGTAAGTCAGAAATAAATGAACATTAATAATCAATAGTCATCCGTCATAATTAATAGGAAATCAGAAACAGAGATGAAATATCAATAGTCATCAGTCATAGATAATAGTAAGTCAGAAATAAATGAAGAAGAATAAACAATATTCACCATTCCTGGATAATAGGAAATCAGATATTAATGAACATGAATAATCAATAGTCATCAGTAATATTTAAGAGTAAACAGAAATAAATAAAGCTATAATATTAATAATCATCCATCATAGATAACAGTAAGTCAGAAATAAATGAACAGGAATAATCAATATTCACCAATAGTTGATAATAGTAAATCAGAAATAAATGAACATGAATAATCAGTATTCACCATTCGTGGATAATAGTAAATCAGGAATAAATGAACATGAATAATCAATAGTCATCAGTCATAGTTAATGGGAAGTCAGAAATAAATGAAACTGAAGTATCAATAGTCATCAGTCATAGATAATAGTAAGTCAGAAATAA
>NW_021626715.1:0-8720 GCF_004785775.1 Grammomys surdaster
TCTTTCTTTCTTTCTTTCTTTCTTTCTTTCTTTCTTTCTTTCTTTCTAGATTTATTTATTCATTTAATGTATGTGAGTACGTTGTTGCTCTCTTCCAGTAGAGGGTATCAGATCCCATTACAGATTCTTGTGAGCCACCAAGTTGTTGCTGGGAATTGAATTCCGGGACTGTGGGAGGCCAGTCAGTGCTCTTAACTCCTGAGCCATCTCTCCAGCCTTGTTCTAAAGGTTCTTAGAGCCTTGTTGTATCTGCTACAGTATCACAATCATTTGTCTCTACTTTTACTCTGTATCTTCTCATTCGCTTAGTTTTGGTAATGCTTCCTCAGATTGGTCTCTCCTTTCCAGGGACTATGAGTTTTTTATTTCTGATTGTTTGTTATGGTCAGTGTCCTGAGGGGGTTAGCTGTACTATACAGCTGTAAATCTTCTTGTCGTCCTGCTTCTCTTGTGTGAGATATCATGGTTTTCATATCATTGTTTTGTCAGCTTGTGTTAGGATGGAAACTGTCAAGCAGTGTAGGCACAAGAAAAGAGTGAGTGAGGATGCAACTGGACCTGGCTCTCTGAAAATGTGATCCTATTGGGTACCTCAGTAGCCTTGGCAAAGGCAGCTCTACATGGCTGTGCCACCTCCACAAAAAGGTGTAGGCTTCTGTCAGGATGGTAGAAAACGTTGACAAAAAAGACACAGACAACAGGACTCAAACTGGCATCAATCAATTAAGCTTCTGGACCATCCAAACATCATGACTTAAGCCCTCACTCACAGTGACACACCTACTGCACCAAGGCCACATGTCCTAATATTGCCTCTCCCTGGGCCAAGCATATACAAAGCATCACAATCATGAAGCTGTTCCACACCAGAAAACATATCTTTATGGTGCTGTAACTTGCTGGATCTGGTGACCCACATTGAGAAGGTCAGCTGTATACAGGAGGAACAGGCTCAGCACATCTTCCCAAAGAAGCTTTGTTCAGTTCACTAAGCAACGAGAACAGCATTGCAGAAAGGGACATAAAATTGTGTGACCTTAGACTGGCCATCAAGTCACCTCTCGAGAGATGTTCAAGGGCGGTGGTGGTTTAGTGTGTGGTATGGTGAGGCCAGATCCCCAACATATTATGTGTGGCACAGAGGGTCTTTCTAGCTGGATCTGATCACAGCATTATATTGGCAGGTACAGTTGGATGCGGTATGCCACATGGCCTGATAACACAGAGCCTTAAATATGTGCCGAACAAGCACCTCCCACCCCATTAGCAGAAAATAAAAGCTTACCAGTTAGGTGGCAATAAAATTTCTTCCCAGGGGGAGACTTAGCATCTACCTTTCTTCCTAATGTCCTTGTGATGCACTCTGACAGGATGCATATTGGGAATCAATGAGTGTACAGGGTTCAGTTACAAAGCTTAGGTTAGTGGTTACCCACAGAGATTCAGGTGTTCCTCCCTGCCAAGTTGTTCTGGAGAAGTTAGTACCCAAGGAGGAGGATGTCTTTGACATCTATGCAATAAGGAGTTGCCCTCCTCTAGTCTTACACAATTGAGCCCTTGTGCAAGGCCATGTGAAATTAGGGCAGAGTTGCATACCGCATTATTTGGTTGCAGTGAGGACTGTCTTCCTGGTTTGCAGATGGGCCTCTTGTATTTATATACTCACCTGATAGAAGGAAACAAATAGTAAGACACACACACACAAAACAAACACATACACAAATACACACACCACACAAACATACAGTACACATAGATGATAGAGCACCTAGAAGTTCTCTGTGTCCATGTACATGGGTATCACTCTAATTAGGAGGTTATATGTTCCTAAGCTAATTATGTTCCAAGCCCATATCACACGAAGGAATGGAGTTTCAGTGTGAAGTGGGGTGGAGCTTGAATAGCACATGTTCCTAACAGAAGAATCTATAAGAAAATGAACAGAGGAGAAAGCTCTGAGAAGTGAGCAAAGTAGCTGGTTAGCTGTTCAATATGCAGGAATCCAAGTTTATCCATATATCAAAAAGAAATCTTAGCTATGTTTATTTGACCAGGGTCTATTAACATATCTGGTTTTATTTTCCCAAGCATCTTTGTTTTTGTTGTAATTATTTCTTACGAAGTATTTTGTAGTTTGTTCCTATTCTTTCCCTTCCTCCAACTTTTCAAAAATTCTCCCTCACTACCCACCCAACTTCCTATTTTAGTCTTAAGGAAAACAAATCAAATAAAAACACAAAAATTACACTGGTTTAGTAGTCATAGTTTTAAAATATGACTAGCATTTAGAAAAATATCTAATACAAGTAGAAAGGCCTTGAATATAAAGTTTTACACGATTAAAAAAAAGATACATTTAATAGTCCTAAAATAAAACAGTAGCATCATCTTCACAGTGTAAAATAATCAATTTTATAATGGTATGGGTTATTTGTAATCAGAATGTATTCTAACCTGATGAAAATGTGAATTCAATTACTATTTTCAGATTCAGTAATATCATGGTTAAAATTTAGGGTTTTTTTCTTCTAGGAATTTGACAGCTATGCAAAAATATAGGGGAAAATGGAATTATTTTGAGAAACTAACTAGTTAAAGTCCTCCCGTGCAATGTTAGGACCTATGGGACTGGAGAGGTGGCTCAGTAGTTAAAGGAACTGGCTGCCTAGGAGAGGAACAGGAATTGAATCCCAGCACTCACATGGAGGCTCACAGCCATGTGTAACTCAATTTCCAGGGGAAAGTGCTTGGCAAAGAGTAATTTCCTCCCAAGATGTACAACCAATAAAGTACTGACATCGAGAATATACGTTCCTATAAATAACGAAGAGAAAGGCTATTAAGAGTGGGAGAATGGCTAGGCTGCATGTTATAAAACAGAAATATAAACAGGCTCCAAAAATAATAAAGTTTCTGACCACATTGGCTAATACTAAAGTTGCTCAAGTGAATGAAATTGGGAAAAGAGGTTTCAAAGGGATACAAATTAAGAGCACCCATATAGTAATGGAACCTCTGTGCACGCAATCTGGAGCAAAAGACATATACAAGCTATTTATAGCATTGTGTAGGAAGGAAGCAGATTCCAGGGGAATCACAGCAATTAAATGGGGGATTGTGAACATCTGTCATTTTGTAAGGAATAGAGAAATCTGGGTCCATTAAAATAATATGAAACAACTTAATACAAATGACCCAGATGTGGTTCTATTGAGCAAGGGTGCATCATCCTATGCTGCCATGTTAAATGGAAGATTCCAGACAGAGAAGAGACACAGTATGATTGAGCCAGAATGCTAAGTTGAGCAATACAAGCTGAGTGTATAAAGATTCTACATAAATGTGAGGATGCAGTTCCTAAGGTAAGGTGACATACTTTGCAGGGGGCGGGGATGATGACAGAGGAACATATGGGCTTTGAGGGGCTGACAGAACCCTTGATGATTACCCTGGGTGTTTGTGCCCTTGTTTGTTTTATACTAATGAGTTGACTTCACATATACGTTTGGCAATATTTTCTTTATTTTACACTAAAAACAAATATATGAAGAAAATGAAAAGAAGTAGTGGAGTTGAGATCTGGTGAAGTAGTGGAAGATAAAAAAATGGATTGTTTCATTCAGAGCTTTGAGGGAGAGGTGCAGAATTGAAAGAAAATGACGAAGGAAAGAGGGGAGAGTGAACTTTGACATACAACAGGTGTAGATAGGATCTTTGGTCTCCTCAGAGATCAAAGGATTTTAAAGTAGGAAAGCCAGATTCCAAGTTATCTGCATAGAAGTCTTCCACCAGGAAACAATGTACAAGCTGACAGACATTGTGTCAACCACAGTGGCACTGGTTACAGCATCATGTGAGCTGCATGTCCACATGTCAGCAAGGTGATGGCCTGGACAGGATAGATTTAGGTCTCCAGGGAGGGCACTGAGTGGACTCAATGGGATATCTGTGGTTTCTCTGCAGGCTTTGCTGTGTTACTGAACATGGCTGTGTGACAAGGCCCTCAGTAACCACCCAAGGCCACACATTGCAGATTCTATTCCGGACCCTGCTCTAGTCATAAGAAGACAGATTGTGGATAGTCACTGCCTATCACCCAAGCTGAGGTAAGTGTTGGTAGAGGCTCAGCCTGCATCAAGGTGAGTAGGGACTTCTGGGAGAGGTGATTTCTGTGTCTGTTCTAGAAATGCAGGTAGAGGTTCTCTGACCTTGGATCTGGGAATGAAAGTTTGTGATTATTGTCTCTGTGCTCCATTCTGTACAGTAACATATCAATGTGGGATAGTGAAGGGAAGACACTGGGCCACAGACCTGGGTGGGGTCTTCACACGGATGGCTCATCCTGAAAAACGTGTAACCTTTCGTTGTCTCTGTCATGACAGAAAGATCAATACTAACTGCACAGGAATGGGACTCTGAGAGGATGATCCCTCATAGTGACTTTCCCACATGCCCTGTCTCTTCCATAAACTGCACTGAGGTAGAAGCAATGCTTATCCTTCCCCTGTTCTATCATTGTAGGACAGAAAGGAAAGTCTGGGCTGAAAGACAGGAGCAAGAACCAAGAAGCATCTCCTATCTGGGACAGAGTCATGACCACAGAAGGAAGAGTTACAGAAAGAAAAGAGTTTCTTTGTACAAAAAGTAACTTTATTACCAGGAAGCAGAGTGGAAACAATGGCAGGGCAGATGGGACATCTTCTAGAAAATACATGGTATGAGAAGGCAAAGATGGCCTGAGGCACCTGCTCCTTGACTGATTCTGGGAAGATCAACCTGGCATCACAGGCTTGCTGGGCAGCAACTGAAGGCCAGGAGCAGTCAGTTCCCCTGGGCTTGACATGATGGTGAACTCTGGGACTCAGAAAGCAGTCGTAGCACATTCCTTTGTAATTTGATGTGAGACTATGTCTTTATGGTCAAAACCTGCATATCCAATATCTCTGTATCTCAATGAATGCTTCTCCTCAAAGATTCTAGGTGGACTGTGGCCCATGACAATCTTTTTTCTACATGAATCAATGGTTTTCTGGTCAGTGAGACCTGGCATCTGCTTGTCTCGAATTCCCCTGTACTCACAGGGAAGTTCTTCTCCATCGGGCATGCGGAGCTTGTCAAAGCACATCCCTCTGTTCTCTTGACTCAAATGTTGGATTCAGGCTCTCTGGAATTTAACCCCTGACTCTAGTTTGTCTCCAGTTCCCCTATATCTGAAGGGATAGCTATGCATGTCAGGGCTGGTTGCTATGCATGTCACAGCTCATTCTGGTTGCTGCTCTGCTATGGTTTGTGTCACACAGACTCTCAGAAGAGTGGGATGTGTCATCCTGCTGGGACGTCAGTGATTCAACTGTATATCCTTGTTCCTTGATGAGTCCCCTTCAGTGTTCTTCAAGATATGGAACAGAACATTCACAAGGGATTGCAGTTCAGCTATCATATTGTAGATGACTGTTATCCTTGGTAAGACTGCCTGTGTCTGCTTATCACCTGGTAGGGGTTATCATTCTTTAAGTAATCTCCTTGCAAGGTGTATTTTGTGCTGAGGTTTCCTTCTTAAAAAAATATTCATTGGGATTTACTTCAAAGAACTTTTAGAATGCTTGTGCCCATTTGGGACTCCTGTGTCAAAAGTGGACCATTAAACTCTTTCTTCTAATTTTATTTGGGTCACAGTCTCTCGGGTCTCCAAGGCCTGGCTCCTGCTTGTCTCCAATTCCCCTGTACCAACATGGAAGTTCTTTCCCCTTGGGCATGTGGAGCTGGTCAAAGCACATCCCTCTCTTCTTTTGGCTCAAATGTTGGTCACAGGCTCACTGGGCTTTCATCCCTGTCTGTGGTTTGTCTCCAGTTCCTTTATATGTGAAGGACTTGTTATGCATCTTGGGGCTGGTATGGCCACAGCTCATTCTGGTTGCTGCTCTGCTATGGTTTGTGTCACACAGGTGCTCAGAAGACTGGGTGAAACTCCCGGCTGGGATGTCAGTGATTCCACGTTACACTCTTCTCTCCTTGAGTCATGCTGTTTAGTGTTCTCCAACATCTGGAACAGAACGTTAGCATCTAACAAACTTTAGATGACGGTTTTCTTTAAGACTTCCTTTGTCTGCTCATTACCTGGTGTGTGGGGGGTGATCATTAATGAAAGCTCTCTCCGTTTGTATTTTTTGCTGAGTTTTCCTTCTTATCAAACATTTCTAGGATTGTTCTTCCAAAAGCTTCTAGTATTAAACTCACCTTTTTCTGGTATCCAATGATTGGCTGTATCCTTGAGCTGTTTGGAGCTTGGGATAGGTGGCCTTACTGTCCTAAACTTTTCTCCCTGGTTCATGGCTCTAGATCTTATAATACACTGCCTCTCTTCATGGGGATGAACCCCCTTGAGATCCTTCACTTAGATCTTATCCTTTGGAAATCTGTTCTCTTGAGTATCCTCCCTTTCGTGTGTCTTCATGATGACATCACATAATCCCTGGGAAGTCTTTGGGTTTTGGCACCTAGTCTGGAAGCTGGGCAGAGTGTGCTATGGAGACAAGCTGACCATAGCAGGGTGGACTCTACTGGGGCCATCGGGATGATGTATCACAGACGAAACCTCTGGTTGCTTATTTGCACTGAAAATGATTTTAAAGTACCCTTGCGTTTTGGAGTTGAATCCTGTGAGTGTTGTGGCATAGGTGTTTTGAGATGGCCTGGGCTTCTGTTGGCCCCTAAAGACCCAAAGACCCTGGGACTGATACTGATGTCCTGGCCCTTGTGAATCTCAGTGGATCTCACACTCACTCTCCAGGCACGAGGTGGCTCTTCTTTTACCTGAAAAGTATTAGGTTGTTTGGCTGCTGAAGTTGGGGCCCTTTCTCCAGGGCCTATCATTGTCACACTCCTAGGTCTATGTCCTGAGTCCACTTCTTGAAAGCTCTTTTGTGGTGCATGCTTGGCCATTTGGCAGTTGGTATGTGGTTGCAGGCTGCCTTTTCCAGTGCCTAGGACAGTCCTGTTCTGCTGGGATTTGCTACCTGGAAGTAGTAAGCAGGTCACTGAACTTATCTCTGCAATGGATGTGGTTGGGCCTTGGAGGTTCCATGCCTGGCAGCAGGTGGAGGGTTTTTTGTTTTGATTTCCTGAACCTGTGGAGTCCAGTCTATAAACACAGCACCCTCCATCCTAGCAACTGATGCACTTTCTTCCAATGCCCCTCCTGGATCTTGGTGGTTCAAATTTGCAGGACTGTAGCAGCCTTGGAATAGTGTTCAGCCTTGGAATCATATATGGGTGAGGAGGGATACACAACCTGGGGGAGGTTTGAATAAGGAACCCTGTAATGGCCCGATGTGCTGCTCCAGTCTGCGGGTCAGGGCCTAGCAAGAGAGAGAGTGGGGTCGGAGACGCGAAGAATGGAGACGAGACAGAGTCTGATCTGAAGACGGGACAGAGTCTGCTCTGGTCTCTCCTCAAGTCTCGCCTTGAGTCTCTCAAGTGCTGGGATTAAAGGCATGCGCCACCACTGCCTGGCCTTGATTGAAAGGAAATCATGGGTATATCAAGATAATTATCAGAGTGTGCTCAGCTGTTGTGGGCTGTTGAAAACAAGTCTCTCGTCAGGGTATATGACTCGAGATGGCTGCAAAGATGATAGCCGCTCTCTGCTCGGAGTCAGCTCCTAACAGAATCCTAGGTGGTGTAAGATCCTTTGCCTCAAGCATGGGCAGATAGAATCTTCTGTCTTTTACTGGAATCTATGTGATATTGAATGCCTGCTTCCTTTCAAACTTTCAGTCAAGCAGGGAATGATGCTCAGCAGGGTTCATGTTAGACAGTTTGTCTGTCCTGAGTGCAGGATTCCTGGGTTTCAGCCCTTTCCCAGTGGTGCTGCCTTAAAGGACAGCCACATATTTTACCCCAATACAAAGGTCCTCCTCAATGGCCTTATGTATATCCAAGCTTGTTGTGTTCTTGTTTAAGGGCACAGTCCCCATCATTTTGCTACATTTGCAGCTTTCGGGGTTGGAGATGGAGGACAGGACAGGCTGGGAGAGTTTAGGCCTGCTTTTGCAATAATGATCACTGTTTGCTGGGAAATGTCCCTGAAGCTGGGTCAGTTTCCTGGGTGGTGGGAATCTGACTGGTTTCTTTGTCGTTTTTTCACAGTAGTTGCCTGTGTTTATTCTGTCACTTACTATTGTGCTGGAGTGTATGACAGTGCTCAGGATGGATGGAGGCTGGCCTGATAGCTTTAGTAAGCAGGATGCTCCTGAGCAAGTTCCCTGTGTGCTTCATAATGGGATTTTGATATTTTTGGTCATAACCTTTGGTATTTTCGAATATACTACCTGTTTATGGGGCAGACTTTCAATTGGTAGGGATGCCTGTATCCTTCTCTCATTGGTAGGACATGACACTGCACAAACGTGACTCTTGAAACAAGGAGGCAACCCTTCTTCCTCCCTCTGGGAGACAAGCTTTCTGCTCTCTGTGTTCATGGATAACACAAAACCTGCATTTTCCCAGAAGTCTTCTCTCATCCATCCTTGACTCATTCACACTGGGCACAAACACCATTCTTTGTCACTGTGTTGACAAAACAGAAGGCACTGTCTATGCCACAGTAACCTCTGATGTCCTCAGTCAGTGTTCCTCAGACAGGATCCTACAGAATTCTGAGCTCTGCAGCTGCCTCGGGGCTGCCCTGTGATGTCTGCTTCCTCAGACCAGGAGAGACG
>NW_021626716.1:0-2695 GCF_004785775.1 Grammomys surdaster
CACTTAGGCAGTGCATGACATCGTGATTTTAATAGTGCAGCTCCTGTCTACTCCCCCAACACTCAGGTAATCAGGTACAGCCTAGTCTTCCTAGTCTTGCTAGTGATGTGGGTCCCTCACCCTGCCTTCTCGGCTTGTCCGAACCACTTTCATTGTGTTGTAGGCACTGATATTTTCTTCCCTCTGCTTAGTTAATGAAGGCCTCGGGGCTGCAGGAGTCTGGATTCTGAACCTCCCAGGACCCTGCAGCACACAGTGGACAGTCTCTGGTAACTGACACTTTCAGGACCTAGCCCAGCACAATCCTTGTGGACCATCAGAGGGAAGCAGAGCCCTACCCTCTTTCATGTCCCCGTGTTAGGCCCAAACTTCTCCAAACAAGCAGATTGTGCATAGGAATGAGAATACACCATATTTGTCTTTGGAGACTTGCATTGTCACGTGTAGCATTATCCTTAGTTCTACCTATTTTCTGGAAAATGGCTATATGTCATTCTTAAGGCTAGGCAGTTTTTAATCATGTATACTTTCCGAGAGCCAGTCCCGGCTTGGTGGGAGGAGAAGGTGATCTTCTTTCTTCTCCTCCGGTCAGTCGGTTCTTCTTGAGGCAGCCCGGGGGGGGGTGCGGGGGGGGTTGGACTTGGTCTTACGAGATTGGGGTAAAGCCTGGGGCTTTACGAGATATCTAAGGTTGCTGTCTAATAGGGTTTACTTCTCTATGTTACTGTTACTAACGTTTACTTACTAGTCTACTGGAGCTGACCTGCTATCTGTTTGATCCTCTGAGGCCAGAAACTGCAGTTTCTGGCACTTAATACCTCAGCCCAGGGACAGCAGAGAATTAGGCAAATATCCTTAGTACTCTCTCTGCAGGCACTACCAAGCTCCAATTTAGGTCTGTTGGTTTGAGGGCGCAGGAAGAAAAAACACTTAAAGAAGTTATTATAGTTTATTGCTAAGTGTAATAAGTTTCCTATGAAAGTTATCTAAGAGGAAAAGTGGGAAGGTTCTAAGTGGGGAAAAGGAAAAAATTCTAACAAACGAAAAATTCTAAGTAGAGAGATTCTAAGCAGGGAAGAAGGAAGAAGGGAGAGAGGAGAGAGAGAGAGAGAGGGGTGGGGGAAGTCAGAGAGAGAAAGTGTGGGAGAGAGAGAGAAAGAAGAGAAGTGATTGCTAACAAACATTCCTTTGTCTTATACATCATTCGGAGTACCTGATCACATGTTACAAAGTTCATCACAAGTTCACACCAAAATTCAAATCATAAATTGAAATAGAAGTTTACAACAGAGAATGTTTACATGCATATCCATTAGGAGTGGTTATCTGACTAAACATCCATCACCTGTCTAGCTCCACAGGTTCACCGAAGGTTTAAAAGTATAAGAAATTAGTGAAGTTTTGTATAGATAAACCCAGGCAATATTTTATCTTCTGTCCCAGCACCTATAATAAATCGTGAGTTCCCTTTTAGTGACCTATGGTTAATTGTTTTACAACCACCTTGGAATGTGCTGTGAGCAGGAGAGAGTCTGGTTACTATCTAAGAGCTGTTAACTGATGACACTTCAGAGACTGGCAGAGTTCTCATAGCAGTTTTGACTATCAGAAAGGGACGTAATGCCAGTCCCACTATAAAAAGAGCTAAATAATCATCGATATGATTTTAGGAATTCTTATAGGATCATCATTAAGACTTAAGAAGTCGTCTATTTGTCTATATAGCAACATTACAAGACAGTACATCTTGGGTCTGCAGAGATCTGCTCCAAAGAGGAGTGCTATTGCTTAGTGATTGTTTTGTATGTTTAATAATAATGATAATAATGGGAAAAGCATATTAATAGCAGGATCTTTCCTAAAATATGTCCAGCATAGCCTTGCTGATGTGGCACACTTGTCGCAGATAATAATCCGAGGCCAGCATTTCAGGATGATCAACTGCTAACTATTAGCTTGTCCTATTATGGCTCCTGACATATAGTCTTCACATACTTTATATACGGATCTGTGTGTTTCAAACTCACCATATATTCATGAGTGAACTTATACTGATGGTGACCATGGGCTTTTAAATGTGTTGTTCAACTAGTGTGAAGTATCAGGGACTCTATTTAGGTTTGTTGCACCTTACATGAAAATAATGGATTGGTATTTGACTTACTGTTTGCATGGGTATGTGTCCACATATGTGAAGCTCAGGGGACAGTTTGTGAAGCCATTTCTCTCCTTACACCATATGGTCTCATGGAATAAAACTTCAGTCATCAGGTCTGCTCATAAACAGCTCTACCCACTGAAGCAGCCAGCATTCTGTATGTCTGGTTTTGTTTATAGTGTAGCATTGGCTTCTAGAACACATTGGAAAGTGTCTCTTCCCTTCTATTTTATGAAATTATTTTAGGGATATTGGTGTTCATTAGAAGTCTGGTAGAATTTGTTATTAATATATCTGACCTTGAACTTTTTTGTTGATTCATTTTTGGTTATTAAATTTTCAATTTCATTGCATCTTATTGAACCATTCAACCATTTTATATATATTTGGAAATGTGTCCATTTCTCCCTGACAATTGGCTGCAGTATAGGTTTCCTATATCTGTTGAATACAATCTTAGATATGTTCTAATGGTTCTTCCTCCCTCCCTCTCTCCCTCTCCCTCTCCCTCTCCCTCTCCCTCTCCCTCTCCCTCTC
>NW_021626717.1:0-8058 GCF_004785775.1 Grammomys surdaster
TTCACTAGGACTCCAGTGGCAGAGAAAGTGCACTTAGGCAGTGCATGGCATCGTGATTTCAGGAGTGCAGCTCCTGTCTACTCCCCCAACACTCAGGTAATCAGGTACAGCCTAGTCTTCCTAGTCTTGCTAGTGATGTGGGTCCCTCACCCTGCCTTCTCGGCTTGTCCGAACCACTTTCATTGTGTTGTAGGCACTGATATTTTCTTCCCACTGCTTAGTTAATGAAGGCCTCGAGGCTGCAGGAGTCTGGATTCTGAACCTCCCAGGACCCTGCAGCACACAGTGGACAGTCTCTGGTGACTGAGACCCTCAGGACCTAGCCCAGCACAATCCTTGTGGACCATCAGAGGGAAGCAGAGCCCTGCCCTCTTTCATGTCCCCGTGTTAGGCCCAAACTTCTCCAAACAAGCAGATTGTGCATAGGAATGAGAATACACCATATTTGCCTTCGGAGACTTGGCTTGTCACGTGTAGCATTATCCTTAGTTCTACCTATTTTCTGGAAAATGGCTATATGTCATTCTTAAGGCTAGGCAGTTTTTTTTTTTTATCATGTATAGTCTTCACATACTTTTATGTATGCATCTGTGTATTTCAAACTCATTATATATTCATGAGTCAACTGATATTGATCATGACCATGGGCTTTTAAATGTGTTGTTCAACTAGTGTGAAGTATCAAGGACTCTAGGTTTGTTGCAGCTTACATGAAAGTATTGGCTTAGTATTTGATTTACTGTTTGCATGGGTACGTGTCCACATATGTGAAGCTCAGGGGACAGTTTGCGAAGCCATTTCTCTCCTTACACCATATGGTCTCATGGAATAAAACTTCAGTCATCAGGTCTGCTCATAAACAGCTCTACCCACTGAAGCAGCCAGCATCCTGTTTGTCTGGTTTTGTTTATAGTGTAGCATTGGCTTCTAGAACACATTGTGAAGTGTCCCTTCCCTTCTATTTTATGAAATTATTTTGCAGATATTGGTGTTCATTAAAAGTCTGGTAGAACTTGTTTATGAATATATCTGACTTTGAACTGGATCTGATCACAACATTATATTGGCAGGTACAGTTGGATGCGGTATGCCACATGGCCTGATAACACAGAGCCTTAAATATGTGCCGAACAAGCACCTCCACCCCATTAGCAGGAAATAAAAGCTTACCAGTTAGGTGGCAATAAAATTTCTTTCCAGGGGGAGACGGAACATTTACCCTTATTCCTAAGGTCCTTGTGATGCACTCTGACAGGATGCATATTGGGAATCAATGAGTGTACAGGGTTCAGTTACAAAGCTTAGGTTAGTGGTTACCCACAGAGATTCAGGTGTTCCTCCCTGCCAAGTTGTTCTGGAAAAGTTAGTACCCAAGGAGGAGGATGTCTTTGACATCTATGCAATAAGGAGGTCCCCTCCTCTAGTCTTATACAATTGAGCCCTTGTGCAAGGCCATGTGAAATTAGGGCAGAGTTGCATACCACATTATTTGGTTGCAGTGAGGACTCTCTTCCTGGTTTACAGATGGGCCTCTTGTATTTATATACTCACCTGATAGAAGGAAACAAATAGTAAGACACACACACACACAAAACAAACACATATACAAATACACATATCACACAAGCATACAGTACACATAGATGATAGAGCACCTAGAAGTTCTCTGTGTCCATGTACATGGGTATCACTCTAATTAGGAGGTTCCACGCTCCTAAACTAATTATGTTCCAAGCCCATATCACACGAAGGAATGGAGTTTCAGTGTGAAGTGGGGTGGAGCTTGAATAGCACATGTTGCTAACAGAAGAATCTATAAGAAAATGAACAGAGGAGAAAGCTCTGAGAAGTGAGCAAAGTAGCTTGTTAGCTCTTCAATATGCAGGAATCCAAGTTTTTCCACATATTAAAAAGAAATCTTAGTTATGTTTATTTGACCAGGGTCTATGACATAACTGGTTATATTTTCCCAAGCATTGTTTGTTTTGTTTATAATTATTTCTTACAAAGTATTTTGTATTTTGTTCATATTCATTTCCTTCATCCAACTTTTCAAAAATTCTCTCTCACTACCCACCCAACTTCCTATTTTAGTCTTAAGGAAAACAAATCAAATAAAAACACAAAAATTACACTGGTTTACTAGTCATAATTTTAAAATATGACTAGCATTTAGAAGAATATCTAATACAAGTAGAAAGGCCTTGAATATAAAGTTTTACACGATTAAAAAAAGATACATTTAATAGTCCTAAATTAAATTAGTAGAATAGCATCATCTTCACAGTTTAAAATAATCAATTTTATAATGGTATGGGTTATTTGTAATAAAAATATATTCTAACCTGATGAAAATGAGAATTCAATATGCTATATATAATATTCAGATTCAATAATATGATAAAAATTTAGGTTTTCTTTCTCCTAGGAATTTGACACCTATGCAAAAATATAGGGGAAAATGGAATTATTTTGAGAGACTAACTAGTTAAAGTCCTCCCGTGCAATGTTAGGACCTATCGGACTGGAGAGGTGGCTCAGTAGTTAAAAGAACTGGCTGCCCAGGAGAGGAACAGGAATTGAATCCCAGAACTCACATGGAGGCTCACAGCCATGTGTAACTCAATTTCCAGGGGAAAGTGCTTGGCAAAGACTAATTTCCTCCCAAGATGTACAACCAATAAAGTACTGACATCGAGAATATACGTTCCTATAAATAATGAAGAGAAAGGCTATTAAGAGTGGGAGAAGGGCTAGGCTGCATGTTATGAAACAGAAATATAAACAGGCTCCAAAAATAATAAAGTCCCTGACCACAATGGCTAATACTAAAGTTGCTCAAGTGAATGAAATTGGGAAAAGAGGTTCCAAAGGGACACAAATTAAGAGCACCCATCTGGTAATGGAACCTCTGTACACACAATCTGTAACAAAAGACATATACAAGCTATTTATAGCATTGTGTAGGAAGGAAGCAGATTCCAGGGGAATCACAGCAACTAAATGGGGGACTGTGACCATCTGTCAACTTTGTAAGGAATAGAGAAATCTGGGTACATTAAAATAATGTGAAAGGACTTAATACAAATGACCCAAATGTGGCTCTACTGAGCAAGGCTGCATCATCCTATGCTACCATGCTAAATGGAAGATTCCAGATAGACAGGAGACACAGTATGAGCAGGCCAGGCTGCTGAGTTGAACAATACAAGCTCAGTGTACAAAGATTATACATAAATGTGAGGAGGAGGTTCCTAAGGTAAGGTGACATCCTTTGCAGGAGGAAGAGGTGAGGACAGAGGAGCATATGGGCTTTGAGAGGTGGACAGAACTCTGCATGTTTACCCTGGGTGTTTGTGCCCTTGTTTATTTTATACTAATGAGTTGACATCACTTATACATTTGGGTATATTTTCTTTATTTTACACTAAAAAGAAATAGATGAAGAGAATGAAAAGAAGTAGTGGAGTTGAGATCTGGTGAAGTAGTGGAAGATAAAAAAATGGATTGTTTCATTCAGAGCTTTGAGGGAGAGGTGCAGAATTGAAAGAAAATGACGAAGGAAAGAGGGGAGAGTGAACTTTGACATACAACAGGTGTAGATAGGATCTTTGGTCTCCTCAGAGATCAAAGGATTTTAAAGTAGGAAAGCCAGATTCCAAGTTATCTGCATAGAAGTCTTCCACCAGGAAACAATGTACAAGCTGACAGACATTGTGTCAACCACAGTGGCACTGGTTACAGCATCATGTGAGCTGCATGTCCACATGTCAGCAAGGTGATGGCCTGGACAAGATAGATTTAGGTCTCCAGGGAGGGCACTGAGTGGACTCAAGGGGGTGTCTGTGGTTTCTCTGCAGGCTTTGCTGTGTTCTGTGCAGGCCTGTGTGACAAGGCCCTCAGTAACCAACCACTGCAGATTCTATTCTGGATCCTGCTCTAGTCAGAGGAAGGCAGACTGTGGATAGTCACTGCCTATCACCCAAGCTGAGGTAAGTGTTGGTAGGGGCTCAGCCTGCATCAAGGTGAGTAGGGGCTTCTGGGATAGGTGATCTCTATGTCTGTCCTAGAAATGCAGGTAGAGATTCTCTGACCTTGGATCTGGGAATGAAAGTTTGTGATTATTGTCTCTGTGCTCCATTCTATACAGTAACATATCAATGTGGGATAGTGAAGGGAAGACACTGGGCCACAGACCTGGGTGGGGTCTTCACACAGTTGACTCATCCTGAAAAAAATGTAACCTTTCCTTGTCTCTTTCATGACAGAAAGATTAATACTAACTGCACAGGAATATGACTCTGAGAGGATGACCCCTCATAGTGACTTTCCCACATGCCCTGTCTCTTCCATAAACTGCACTGAGGTAGAAGCAATGCTGATCCTTCCCCTGTTCTATCATTGTAGGACAGAAAGAAAAGTCTGGGCTGAAAGACAGGAGCAAGAACCAAGAAGCATCTCCTATCTGGGACAGAGTCATGACCACAGAAGGAAGAGCTACAGAAAGAAAAGAGTTTCTTTGTACAAAAAGTAATTTTATTACCAGGAAGCAGACCAATGGCAGGGCAGATGGGACATCTTCTAGAAAATACATAGTATGAGAAGGCAAAGATGGCCTGAGGCACCTGCTCCTTGACCGATTCTGGGAAGATCAACCTGGCATCACAGGCTTGCTGGGCAGCAACTGAAGGACAGGAGCAGTCAGTTCCCCTGTGCTTGACATGATGGTGAACTCTGGGACTCAGAAAGCAGTCGCAGCACATTCCTTTCTTTGTAATTTTATGTGAGTCAAAGTCTTTATGGTCAAAAGCTGTATGTCCAGTATCTCTGTATCCCAACGAATGCTTGTGCTCCTCAGGGATTCTAGGTGGACTGTGGCCCATGACAATCTTTCTTCTACATGAATCAATGGGTGTCTGGTCAGAAAGACCTGGCATCTGCTCGTCTCGAATTCCCCTGTACCCACAAGGAAGTTTTTCTCCATTGGGCATGTGGAGCTTGTCAAAGCACATCCCTCTCTTCTCTTGGTTCAAATGTTGGTCCCAGGCTCTCTGGAATTTAATCCCTGACTGCAGTTTGTCTCCAGCTCCCCTATATCTGAAGGGATAGCTTTGCATGTCAGGGCTGGCATGGCCACAGCTCATTCTGGTTGCTGCTCTGCTATGTTTTGTGTCACACAGTCCCTCAGAAGACTAGGTGAAACACCCTTCTGGGATGTCAATGATTCCACTTTACACTCTTCTATCTTTGGTCCCCTTCATTGTTCTCTAGGATTTTGAACAGAAAATTAGCATCTAAGATACTGTAGATTATGGTTTTCGTTAAGACTTCCTTTGTCTTTTCATTACCTGGTGTGTGTAGGGGTGATCATTCATTAATGAAGCCTCTCTCTGTATTTTTGGCTGAGTTTCCCATCATGTCAAAGACTTCTAAGATTGTTCTTCAAAGAGCTTTTAGTATTAGACTTACCTTTTTCTGGTATCTGAGGCTTGGCTGTATCCTTGAGCTGTGTGGAGCTTGGGATAGGAGGACTTAATCTCCTAAACCTTTCTCCCTGGCTCATGGCTCTAGATCTTACAATACACTGCCTCCCTTCATGGGGATGAACCCCCATGATATCCTTCACTTAGATCTTATCCTTCAGAACTATGTTCTCTTGAGTATCCTCCCTTTCATGTCTCTTCATGATGACATCACATAATCCCTGGGAAGTCTTGGGGTTTTGGTACCTAGTCTGGAAGCTGGGCAGAGTGTGCTATGAAGACAAGCTGACCTTAGCAGGGTGGACTCTACTGGGGCCATTGGGATGGTGTCTCACAGACCAGACCTCTGGCTGCTTGTTTGCACTGAAAATGATTTTATGTTACCCTTGAGTTTTTGGAGTTGAGTCCTCTGAGTATTGTGGCATAGGTGTTTGGACATTGCCTAGGCTTCTGTTGGCCCCTAAAGACCCAAAGACCCTGGGGCTGGTACTGATGTCCTGGCCCTTATGAATCTCACTGGATCCCACACTCACTCTCCAAGCACGAGGTGGCTCTTCTTTTACCTGAAAAGTATTAGTTTGTTTGGCTGCTGAAGTTGGGACACTTTCTCCAGTGCCTATCATTGTCACACTCCTGGGTCTATGTCCTGAGTCCACTTCCTGAAAGCTCTTCTGTGGTGCATGCTTGGCCATTTGGGGGTTGGTATGTGGTTGCAGGCTGCCTTTTCCAGTGCCTAGGACAGTCCTGTTCTGCTGTGATTTGCTACCTGGAAGTAGTAAGCAGGTCACTGAATTTATCTCTGCAATGGATGTGGTTCGGCCTTGGAGGTTCCATGCCTGGCAGCAGGTAGAAGGTTTTTTGTTTTGGTTTCCTGAACCTGTGGAGTCCAGTCTATAAACACAGCACCATCCATCCTAGCAACTGATGCACTTTCTGCCAATGCCCCTCCTGGATCTTGGTGATTCAGATTTTCCAGGACTGTAGCAGCCTATGGAATATGGTTCAGCCTTGGATTCACATATGGATTAGAAGGGATACACATCCTGGGGGAGGTTTCAGGACAGAACCCCAAGTTGGGTGAGATCCTTTGCCTGAAGGATCTGTAGATATGGTCTCCTGTGTTTCACTGGAAGCTCTGTGATCTTTGATGCCAGCTTCCTTTCAGTCTTTGAGTCCAGCAGGGAATGATGCGCAGCAGGGTTCATGTCAGACAGTTTGTCTGTCCTCAGTGCAGGATTCCTGGGTTTCAGCTCCTTCCCAGGGGTGCTGCATAAAAGACCAGCCACCTTTTTTGCCCCAATACCAAGGCCTCCTCGATGGTCTTATGTATATCCAAGTTTTTAATGTTCTTCTTTAAGGGCACAGGCACCATCATTTTGCTACATTTGCAGCTTTTGAGGTTTGGGATGGAGGGCTAGGCAGGCTGGGAGAGTTGAGGCCTGCTTTTGCAATAATGACCACTGTTTGCTGGGAAATGTGCCTGAAGCTGGGTCTGTTTCCTGGGTGTAACTGCCCGTTCTGCCCCAAGTTTGGGGGCCACTTTGTAACAGCCCAAGCTGCTGCTCCAATCTGTGGGTCAGGGTCTAGCAAGAGAGAGAGTAGGGATGGAGGGGTGAGAGACGTGAAGAATGGAGATGAGACAGAGTCTGGTCTAGTCTCTCCTCTATTGAAAGGAAATTCTGGGTATGTATAAGCAGAAGCAGGGGAACGCAGCTGAAGACACTTTATCACGTGCACATAGCAGCTGGGGGCATTAAACAACAAAACAAGATACGTAAAAAACAGCAAGATGTTTATCAGAGTGTGCTCAGCTGTTGTAGGCTGTTGAAAACAAGTCTCTTGTCAGGGTATATGGCTCGAGATGGCTGCAAAGATGATAGACGCTTTCTGCTCGGAGTTGGCTCCCAACACATGGGTGGTGGGAATCTGACTGGGGTTTTTGTTGTTTTTTTCACAGTAGTTGCCTGTGTTTATTCTGTCACTTATTATTGTGCTGGAGTGTATGACAATGCTCAGGATGGATGGAGGCTGGCCTGATAGCTTTAGTAAGCAGGATGCTCCTGAGTAAGTTCCCTGTGTGCTTCATAATGGGATTTTGATACATTTGGTCATAACCTTTGGTATTTTCGAATATACTACCTGTTTATGGGGCAGACTTTCAATTGGTAGGGATGCCTGTATCCTTCTCTCATTGGTAGGACATGACACTGCACAAACATGACTCTTGAAACAAGGAGGCAACCCTTCTTCCTCCCTCTGGGAGACAAGCTTTCTGCTCTCTGTGTTCATGGATAACACAAAACCTGCATTTTCCCAAAAGTGTTCTCTCATCCATCCTTGACTCATTCACACTGGGCATAAACACCTTTCTTTGTCACTGTGTTGACAAAACAGAAGGCACTGTCTTTGCCACAGTAACCTCTGATGTCCTCAGTCAGTGTTCCTCAGACAGGATCCTACAGAATTCTGAGCTCTGCAGCTGCCTCGGGGCTGCCCTGTGATGTCTGCTTCCTCAGACCAGGAGAGATGCAAGCCCTGATCTGTTGCCCTTGGACACATCACCTACTTTTCATCA
>NW_021626718.1:0-2131 GCF_004785775.1 Grammomys surdaster
TTCTGCTGGAATCTAGCAACTTACTTGGACATTCCATATGAAACCATGAAAGATACATGGCCGGGTGGTACATGTGTTTCTGCTGTAAACCAAACACACTTCCTAACTGAAATGTCACTTGTAACATTATTTAGGTGTTTTCAGCTGCTGATTCGGGTTCTTTTTCTCTTTCCTGTGTCACCCCTTTAAAGAGAACTGAGGTGACTGCAGTACCAACAAGCGCTCAAGAGGAGAAACTGGCTGTAGTCTGTGCTGCCAAATGTGCAGTGAGGGAATGTCACCTCACAAGTTTTTCTGTTATAGTTATCGTTGCAATTTTCTTTTGCATGGTTTTGTTTTTTCTTATGTTATTGAGATATTATTAGATGTTCTTGTTATTGATTTTGATTTTGCTAATGATTTGCACAGTTTATATTAACCTTCATATTAAAACTTGTTTTGTAAAATTGATTTCTTATGAATAAAAAGTTGATCTGTAACTCTTGACTCTTTTTTAAAAATTTATTTAACATTTCTTTTACACTCCATTTTTTATCCCTCTCCATGTTCACCCTTTGATGGTTTAACATACTGTTCTGCTCCCCATCTGTCTCCCCGAAAAGGTCCCTGACTACCCTCTCAAACACCTACTCCACCAAACCTCCCCTTTCTTTGGAGTCCTTTGAGGGTTAGGTGCACCTTCTCTGACTGAATCCAGACCTGGCAGTCCACTTTCTGTATATGTGTTGGGGGCCTCACATCAGCATGTTTATACTGGCCAGTTGGTGGTTCAGTGTCTCAGAGATCCCTGTGGCCCAGGTTATTTGAGACTGCTGGTCCTCCTACAAGGTTACCCTACTCCTCAGCTTCTTCCAGCTTTTCACTAAGTCAACTACAGGGGTCAGCAGCTTCTGGTCACTGGTTGAGTGTAAATATTTGCAATTGAGACTTCTGGGTGCTTGTCTGGTCTTTCAGAGGGCAGTCATGATAGACCCCTTTTAGTGAACACTCTATAGCCACAGTAATAGTGTCAGCTCTCTGGTCCTCCTCTTCAGCTGGGGCCCCCTTGTGGTTGTTGCTGGACCTTCAGTCAGACTGATGAGCATCTCAGGCTAGAACTCTGTCTGGGCTGCCTGGCTCTGGACTGATGGTTGTCTCCCGATTTCTCCTTGCCTGCACCTGCCTATGTTGCCCCATTCAGAAGATTTCTGTCTAAGGCTCATTTCTAACCACAATCCATTGTAACAGGCAGGGTTTCTTGTCTGCAGCTTGCTTCCCACCACTGATTCCAATCTAGCCCTACACAGAACAAGGTCATTTTAGGATTGCTTTTTACAGGGTGCTTTAGTATCTTTTTTCCCTCTTAGATACTTTCTTAATTTACATTTCAAATATTATCCCCATTCCAGTTTTCCCACCCACCAACAAATCCCCATATACTATCTGTACTTCCCCTGATTCTATGAGGGTTTTCCCACCTTCCCACCCATGCCAGCCTACCCTTCCTGCCACTCTTCTACACTGGGGTATCATCGAGCCTTCACAGGACCAAAGGCCAATCCTATTGATATCCCACAAGAGCATCTTCTGCTACATAATAGGCTGGAGTCATGAGTTCTTCCATGTGTCCTTTTTTGTTGTTGCTTTTTTCCCTGGGAGCTCAGTGTGTGTGTGTGGGTGTGTGTGTGTTCTGGTTGATTAATATTCCTGTTCTTCCTATTGGGTTGAGAATCCCTTCAGCTCCTTCAGTCCTGTGTTATACTCTTCATTGTTCAGATGTTCTCAGACCACAACACTGAGCTTACACATTCCCTCTCTCTTCTCTGCCTCCTACTGAGGCACATGAGACACAACTGCCACCCTGCCAATGATCTAGTGGCAGACAATGTCAATAATTTAAATCATTAAATGTCAGTAGAATTCTGGTCTGTACGATTGAAGAGTAAAACCACAAAACCAAAAACTACAACAACGACAGCAACAAAACAGCTAATATTATTTTCAAAGGAAAGACCTATTACCAAAGAATAATTAGCCAATCTTTTTTCAAATCTTAAATTAGACCAGGAGATTCCTAAGCTCTGGCCATGTAGTGAAGACTCATCAACATAAAACATAGTTTGACAAGACTACAGAGCAATTGTCTCCAATA
>NW_021626719.1:0-2131 GCF_004785775.1 Grammomys surdaster
TTCTGCTGGAATCTAGCAACTTACTTGGACATTCCATATGAAACCATGAAAGATACATGGCCGGGTGGTACATGTGTTTCTGCTGTAAACCAAACACACTTCCTAACTGAAATGTCACTTGTAACATTATTTAGGTGTTTTCAGCTGCTGATTCTGGTTCTTTTTCTCTTTCCTGTGTCACCCCTTTAAAGAGAACTGAGGTGACTGCAGTACCAACAAGCGCTCAAGAGGAGAAACTGGCTGTAGTCTGTGCTGCCAAATGTGCAGTGAGGGAATGTCACCTCACAAGTTTTTCTGTTATAGTTATCGTTGCAATTTTCTTTTGCATGGTTTTGTTTTTTCTTATGTTATTGAGATATTATTAGATGTTCTTGTTATTGATTTTGATTTTGCTAATGATTTGCACAGTTTATATTAACCTTCATATTAAAACTTGTTTTGTAAAATTGATTTCTTATGAATAAAAAGTTGATCTGTAACTCTTGACTCTTTTTTAAAAATTTATTTAACATTTCTTTTACACTCCATTTTTTATCCCTCTCCATGTTCACCCTTTGATGGTTTAACATACTGTTCTGCTCCCCATCTGTCTCCCTGAAAAGGTCCCTGACTACCCTCTCAAACACCTACTCCACCAAACCTCCCCTTTCTTTGGAGTCCTTTGAGGGTTAGGTGCACCTTCTCTGACTGAATCCAGACCTGGCAGTCCACTTTCTGTATATGTGTTGGGGGCCTCACATCAGCATGTTTATACTGGCCAGTTGGTGGTTCAGTGTCTCAGAGATCCCTTTGGCCCAGGTTATTTGAGACTGCTGGTCCTCCTACAAGGTTACCCTACTCCTCAGCTTCTTCCAGCTTTTCACTAAGTCAACTACAGGGGTCAGCAGCTTCTGGTCACTGGTTGAGTGTAAATATTTGCAATTGAGACTTCCGGGTGCTTGTCTGGTCTTTCAGAGGGCAGTCATGATAGACCCCTTTTAGTGAACACTCTATAGCCACAGTAATAGTGTCAGCTCTCTGGTCCTCCTCTTCAGCTGGGGCCCCCTTGTGGTTGTTGCTGGACCTTCAGTCAGACTGATGAGCATCTCAGGCTAGAACTCTGTCTGGGCTGCCTGGCTCTGGATTGATGGTTGTCTCCCGATTTCTCCTTGCCTGCACCTGCCTATGTTGCCCCACTCAGAAGATTTCTGTCTAAGGCTCATTTCTAACCACAATCCATTGTAACAGGCAGGGTTTCTTGTCTGCAGCTTGCTTCCAACCACTGATTCCAATCTAGCCCTACACAGAACAAGGTCATTTTAGGATTGCTTTTTACAGGGTGCTTTAGTATCTTTTTTCCCTCTTAGATACTTTCTTAATTTACATTTCAAATATTATCCTCATTCCAGTTTTCCCACCCACCAACAAATCCCCATATACTATCTGTACTTCCCCTGATTCTATGAGGTTTTTCCCACCTTCCCACCCATGCCAGCCTACCCTTCCTGCCACTCTTCTACACTGGGGTATCATCGAGCCTTCACAGGACCAAAGGCCAATCCTATTGATATCCCACAAGAGCATCTTCTGCTACATAATAGGCTGGAGTCATGAGTTCTTCCATGTGTCCTTTTTTGTTGTTGCTTTTTTCCCTGGGAGCTCAGTGTGTGTGTGTGGGTGTGTGTGTGTTCTGGTTGATTAATATTCCTGTTCTTCCTATTGGGTTGAGAATCCCTTCAGCTCCTTCAGTCCTGTGTTATACTCTTCATTGTTCATATGTTCTCAGACCACAACACTGAGCTTACACATTCCCTCTCTCTTCTCTGCCTCCTACTGAGGCACATGAGACACAACTGCCACCCTGCCAATGATCTAGTGGCAGACACTGTCAATAATTTAAATCATTAAATGTCAGTAGAATTCTGGTCTGTACGATTTAAGAGTAAAACCACAAAACCAAAAACTACAACAACGACAGCAACAAAACAGCTAATATTATTTTCAAAGGAAAGACCTATTACCAAAGAATAATTAGCCAATCTATTTTCAAATCTTAAATTAGACCAGGAGATTCCTAAGCTCTGGCCATGTAGTGAAGACTCATTAACATAAAACATAGTTTGACAAGACTACAGAGCAATTGTCTCCAATA
>NW_021626720.1:0-4006 GCF_004785775.1 Grammomys surdaster
TGATTGATGACTATTGATATTTCAGATTTACATATTTCTGATTTACTATTAAGTATGACTGATGACTATTGATGATTCATATTCATTTATTTCTGACTTACTCTTAGCTATGACTGATGACTATCAAGATTTCAGCCTTATTTGTTCCTGCTTTACAATTAACTACGACTGATGGTTTTGGTTATTCATGTTCATTATTATCTGATTTACTTTTATCCAAGATCGTGAATATTGATTATTCCTGTTCATTTATTTCTGAATTAGTATTATCTATGACTGATAACTATTGATATATCAGCTTTATTTTTTTCTGATTTCCTATTAATTATGTCTGATGACTATGGATGATTCATGTTCATTTTTTTCAGATTTGCCATTAACCACGAATGGTGAATATTGATTCTTCATGTTCATTTATTTCTGACTTACTCTTATCTATGACTGATGACTATTGATATTTCAGCTTCATTTATTTCTGGTTTACTATTGAATATCCCTGATTACAATTGATTATTCGTGTTACTTTATGTCTGATTAACTAATATCAACGAATGCTGAATATTGATTTTTCCTGTTCATTTATTTCTGACTTACTATTTTCTATTACTGATGACTATTGATATTTCAGCTTTATATGTTTCTGATTTACTATGAACTATGACTGATGACTATTGATTATTCATGTTCATTTATTTCTGATTTACTATTATCCACAAAAGCTGAATATTGATTATTCATGTTCAGTTATTTCTGAATTACTATAATCTATGACTGAAGACTAATGATATTTCAGCTTTACTATTTTCTGGTTAATATTAACTATGACGGATGACTAAAGATTATTCACGTTCAATTATATTTGATTTACTATTACCCATGAATGGTGAATATTGATCATTCCTGATCATTACTCTTATCTATAACTGATGACTATTGATTTTTGAGCATTTTTTATTTCTGATTTCCTATTAATTATGACTGATGTCTATTGTTCATTCATGTTCACTTTTTTCAGATTTACCCATATCCACGAATGGTGAATATTGATTATTCATGTTCATTTATTTCTGACTTACTATTATCTATGACTGATGACTATTGATACTACTTCAGGTTTATTTATTTCTGACTAACCATGAACTATGACTGATGACTAATGATTATTCAAGTTCTTTTTCTTCTGATTTACTATTACCCACGAATGGTAAATATTGACTATTCATGTTCATTTATTTCTGACTTACTATTATCTATAACTGATGACTATTAATATTTCAGCTTTGTAGGTTTTTGATTTTCTATGAAATATGAATGTTGACTATCGATTTTTCATGTTCATTTTTTTCATTTTTAACATTATCCACGAATAGTGAATACTGATTATTTATGTTCATTTATACCTCATTTACTATTATCCACAAATGGTGAATATTGATTGTTCATGTTCATTTATTTCTGACTTACTATTATCTATGAATGATGACTATTGATATTTCAGCTTTACATATTACTGATTTACTATGAACTATGACACATGACTATTGATTATTAGTGTTCATTTTCTTCTGATTTAGTATTATCTACGAATGGTCAATATTGATTATTCATGTTCATTTGTTTCTGACTTGCTATTAGCTATGACTGATGACTATTGATATTTCAGGTTTATTTATTTCTGATGTCCCATGAATTATGATTGATTACTGTTGATTTTTCATGTTTATTTATATCTGAGTTACTATTATCCACGAATGGAGGACAATGATTATTCCTGTTCATTTATTTCTGATTTACTATTATCTATGATCAGTGAATATTGATTATTCCAGTTCATTGATTTCTGACTTACTAATATCTATGACTGATGACTATTGATATTTCAGCTTTATTTTTTTCTGGTTTACTATTAACTATGACTGATGACTATTGATTATACATGTTCACTTATATCTGATTTAATATTATCCACTAATGGTGAATATTGATTACTGCTGTTCATTTATTATTGAATTACTATTTTCTATGACTGATGATTATTGATATTTCAGCATTGTTTATTTCTGATTTCCTATTAACTATGAATCATGACTATTGATTATTCAGGTTCTTCTTATTTTAGATTTACCAGTATCCACGAATTGTGAATATTCAATATCCAGGTTCATTTATTTCTGATTTACTATTATCAACGATTGGTGAATATTGATTATTCCTGTTCATTTATTTGTGACTTACTATTATCTATGACTGATGACTATTGATATTTCAGCTTTATTTATTTCTTGTTTCCTCTTAATTATGACTGATGACTATTGATTATTCATGTTCATTTTTTTCAGATTTTCCGTAATCCATGAAAGGTTAATATTGATTATTATTGGTCATTTATTTCTGTTTTACAATTATCAATGATAGGTGAATATTGATTATTCATGTTCAATAGTATCTGATTTACTATTATCAACGAACGTGAATATTGATTATTCCTGTTCATTTATTTCGGAATTACTCTTATCTCTGACTGATGACTATTCACATTTCAGCTTTTTTTATTTCTGATTTCCTATTAATTATGACTGATGACTATTGTTCATTCATGTTCACTTTCTTCAGATTTACCATTATGCACGAATGGTGAATATTGTTCATTCCTGTTCATTTATTTCTGACTTACTATTAACTATGACTGATGACTATTGATATTTCAGCATTGTTTTTTTCATGTTTTCTATTAACTATGCCTGATGACTATTCATTATTCATCTTCATGTATATCTGATTTACTATTATCCAAGAATTGTGAATTTTGATAATTCCTGTTCATATTTTTCTGCCTTGCTATTATCTATGACTGATGACTATTGATATTTCAGCTTCATTTATTTCTGGTTTACTATTTAGTATGACTGATGACTTTTGGTTATTCATGTTCGTTTATTTCTGATTTACTATTGTCCACGAACAGTGAATATTGTTTATTCCTGTTCATTTATTTCTGACTTACTATTATCTATGACTGATGACTATTGATATTTCAGGTTTATTTATTTTTGATCTCACATGAACTATGACTGATTACTATTGATTTTTCATGTTCAACTATATCTGATTCACTACCATCCACGAATGAAGAACATTGATTATTCCTGTTCATTGATTTCTGATTTACTATTGTCAACGATCGATGAATATTGATTTTTCCAGTTCATTTATTTCTGACTTACTAATATCTATGACTGATGACTATTGATATTTCTTCTTTATTTATTTCTGATTTCCTCTTAAATATGAATGATGACTATTGGTTATTCATGATCATTTATTTCTGATTTACTATTATCCACGAATGCTGAATATTGATTATTCATGTTCATTTATTTCTGACTTACTATTATCTATGAATGATGTCTATTGATATTTCAGCTTTATTTTTTTCTGCTTTACTATTAAGTATGACGAATGACTATTGATTATTCATGTTCATTTATATCTGATTTACTATTTTCCACGAATGGTGAATATTGATTATTCATGTTCATTTATTTCTGACTTACTATTTTCTATGACTTATGACTATTGATACTTCTGCTGTATAAATTTTTGATTTACTATGAATTATGACTGATGACTTTTGGTTATTCTTGTTCATTTTTTTCATCTTTATCATTATCCATGTATGATGAATATTGATTATTCATGTTCATTTATTTCTGATTTACTATTATCCACGAATGCTGAATATTGATTATTCATGTTCATTTATTTCTGACTTACTATTATCTATGAAAGATGACTATTGAGATTTCAGCTTTATTTATTTCTGATTTCCTATCAATTATGACTGATGACTGTTGATTATTCATGTTAATTTTTTTCAGATTTACCATTATCCACTAATGGTGAATATTGATTACTCATGTTCATTTATTTCAGATTTACTATTATCTATGTGTGATGATAATTGATATTACAGCTTTATATGTTTCTGATTTACTAATAACTATGA
>NW_021626721.1:0-4006 GCF_004785775.1 Grammomys surdaster
TGATTGATGACTATTGATATTTCAGATTTACATATTTCTGATTTACTGTTAAGTATGACTGATGACTATTGATGATTCATATTCATTTATTTCTGACTTACTCTTAGCTATGACTGATGACTATCAAGATTTCAGCCTTATTTGTTCCTGCTTTACAATTAACTACGACTGATGGTTTTGGTTATTCATGTTCATTATTATCTGATTTACTTTTATCCAAGATCGTGAATATTGATTATTCCTGTTCATTTATTTCTGAATTAGTATTATCTATGACTGATAACTATTGATATATCAGCTTTATTTTTTTCTGATTTCCTATTAATTATGTCTGATGACTATGGATGATTCATGTTCATTTTTTTCAGATTTGCCATTAACCACGAATGGTGAATATTGATTCTTCATGTTCATTTATTTCTGACTTACTCTTATCTATGACTGATGACTATTGATATTTCAGCTTCATTTATTTCTGGTTTACTATTGAATATCCCTGATTACAATTGATTATTCGTGTTACTTTATGTCTGATTAACTAATATCAACGAATGCTGAATATTGATTTTTCCTGTTCATTTATTTCTGACTTACTATTTTCTATTACTGATGACTATTGATATTTCAGCTTTATATGTTTCTGATTTACTATGAACTATGACTGATGACTATTGATTATTCATGTTCATTTATTTCTGATTTACTATTATCCACAAAAGCTGAATATTGATTATTCATGTTCAGTTATTTCTGAATTACTATAATCTATGACTGAAGACTAATGATATTTCAGCTTTACTATTTTCTGGTTAATATTAACTATGACGGATGACTAAAGATTATTCACGTTCAATTATATTTGATTTACTATTACCCATGAATGGTGAATATTGATCATTCCTGATCATTGCTCTTATCTATAACTGATGACTATTGATTTTTGAGCATTTTTTATTTCTGATTTCCTATTAATTATGACTGATGTCTATTGTTCATTCATGTTCACTTTTTTCAGATTTACCCATATCCACGAATGGTGAATATTGATTATTCATGTTCATTTATTTCTGACTTACTATTATCTATGACTGATGACTATTGATACTACTTCAGGTTTATTTATTTCTGACTAACCATGAACTATGACTGATGACTAATGATTATTCAAGTTCTTTTTCTTCTGATTTACTATTACCCACGAATGGTAAATATTGACTATTCATGTTCATTTATTTCTGACTTACTATTATCTATAACTGATGACTATTAATATTTCAGCTTTGTAGGTTTTTGATTTACTATGAAATATGAATGTTGACTATCGATTTTTCATGTTCATTTTTTTCATTTTTAACATTATCCACGAATAGTGAATACTGATTATTTATGTTCATTTATACCTCATTTACTATTATCCACAAATGGTGAATATTGATTGTTCATGTTCATTTATTTCTGACTTACTATTATCTATGAATGATGACTATTGATATTTCAGCTTTACATATTACTGATTTACTATGAACTATGACACATGACTATTGATTATTAGTGTTCATTTTCTTCTGATTTACTATTATCTACGAATGGTCAATATTGATTATTCATGTTCATTTGTTTCTGACTTGCTATTAGCTATGACTGATGACTATTGATATTTCAGGTTTATTTATTTCTGATGTCCCATGAATTATGATTGATTACTGTTGATTTTTCATGTTTATTTATATCTGAGTTACTATTATCCACGAATGGAGGTCAATGATTATTCCTGTTCATTTATTTCTGATTTACTATTATCTATGATCAGTGAATATTGATTATTCCAGTTCATTGATTTCTGACTTACTAATATCTATGACTGATGACTATTGATATTTCAGCTTTATTTTTTTCTGGTTTACTATTAACTATGACTGATGACTATTGATTATACATGTTCACTTATATCTGATTTAATATTATCCACTAATGGTGAATATTGATTACTGCTGTTCATTTATTATTGAATTACTATTTTCTATGACTGATGATTATTGATATTTCAGCATTGTTTATTTCTGATTTCCTATTAACTATGAATCATGACTATTGATTATTCAGGTTCTTCTTATTTTAGATTTACCAGTATCCACGAATTGTGAATATTCAATATCCAGGTTCATTTATTTCTGATTTACTATTATCAACGATTGGTGAATATTGATTATTCCTGTTCATTTATTTGTGACTTACTATTATCTATGACTGATGACTATTGATATTTCAGCTTTATTTATTTCTTGTTTCCTCTTAATTATGACTGATGACTATTGATTATTCATGTTCATTTTTTTCAGATTTTCCGTAATCCATGAAAGGTTAATATTGATTATTATTGGTCATTTATTTCTGTTTTACAATTATCAATGATAGGTGAATATTGATTATTCATGTTCAATAATATCTGATTTACTATTATCAACGAACGTGAATATTGATTATTCCTGTTCATTTATTTCGGAATTACTCTTATCTCTGACTGATGACTATTCACATTTCAGCTTTTTTTATTTCTGATTTCCTATTAATTATGACTGATGACTATTGTTCATTCATGTTCACTTTCTTCAGATTTACCATTATGCACGAATGGTGAATATTGTTCATTCCTGTTCATTTATTTCTGACTTACTATTAACTATGACTGATGACTATTGATATTTCAGCATTGTTTTTTTCATGTTTTCTATTAACTATGCCTGATGACTATTCATTATTCATCTTCATGTATATCTGATTTACTATTATCCAAGAATTGTGAATTTTGATAATTCCTGTTCATATTTTTCTGCCTTACTATTATCTATGACTGATGACTATTGATATTTCAGCTTCATTTATTTCTGGTTTACTATTTAGTATGACTGATGACTTTTGGTTATTCATGTTCGTTTATTTCTGATTTACTATTGTCCACGAACAGTGAATATTGTTTATTCCTGTTCATTTATTTCTGACTTACTATTATCTATGACTGATGACTATTGATATTTCAGGTTTATTTATTTTTGATGTCACATGAACTATGACTGATTACTATTGATTTTTCATGTTCAACTATATCTGATTTACTACCATCCACGAATGAAGAACATTGATTATTCCTGTTCATTGATTTCTGATTTACTATTATCAACGATCGATGAATATTGATTTTTCCAGTTCATTTATTTCTGACTTACTAATATCTATGACTGATGACTATTGATATTTCTTCTTTATTTATTTCTGATTTCCTCTTAAATATGAATGATGACTATTGGTTATTCATGATCATTTATTTCTGATTTACTATTATCCACGAATGCTGAATATTGATTATTCATGTTCATTTATTTCTGACTTACTATTATCTATGAATGATGTCTATTGATATTTCAGCTTTATTTTTTTCTGCTTTACTATTAAGTATGACGAATGACTATTGATTATTCATGTTCATTTATATCTGATTTACTATTTTCCACGAATGGTGAATATTGATTATTCATGTTCATTTATTTCTGACTTACTATTTTCTATGACTTATGACTATTGATACTTCTGCTGTATAAATTTTTGATTTACTATGAATTATGACTGATGACTTTTGGTTATTCTTGTTCATTTTTTTCATCTTTATCATTATCCATGTATGATGAATATTGATTATTCATGTTCATTTATTTCTGATTTACTATTATCCACGAATGCTGAATATTGATTATTCATGTTCATTTATTTCTGACTTACTATTATCTATGAAAGATGACTATTGAGATTTCAGCTTTATTTATTTCTGATTTCCTATTAATTATGACTGATGACTGTTGATTATTCATGTTCATTTTTTTCAGATTTACCATTATCCACTAATGGTGAATATTGATTACTCATGTTCATTTATTTCAGATTTACTATTATCTATGTGTGATGATAATTGATATTACAGCTTTATATGTTTCTGATTTACTAATAACTATGA
>NW_021626722.1:0-13054 GCF_004785775.1 Grammomys surdaster
CTCTCTCTCTCTCTCTCTCTCTCTCTCTCTCTCTCTCTCTCTCTCTCCTCAATCTTCCTATAGACCAGGCTTGCCACAAAAACAGGAATCCACCTGCTTCTTCCTCCAGACTTTTGTATTGTTTTGTGGCTAGATTGTACACATTCTAATCGTTAAATGTGTGAAGGAAAAATATCCTCAGGAGTTCAAAAGTTTTACGAAAATTTGCAAGCCATTGTTCAAGTGACACCCAAGGGTTTGAACTAATTTTTCTTTTTTTATTTGGGGCCACCTTAGTGTCTCTGACACATGGTGTTTGGAGGGAGTATAAGTAGGACTCAAGGGACTAGGAGAGGGCCTTGGCTTGATTGCATATCTAGACACTTCTTGGTCTTTTGTGTTCACTGATCTTTATTTCCTTAAGAAAACCATAGCTGAGAATTTTTCCTGATGTACATGCTAGTCCAAAGCCTCCTGCTGATTAGTGTCTTCAGCTGAGTCCTGACTGTTCCTACTACTTTGTGCCACTGCTGCTGCTATCCCCACATTACTGAACTGGCTTGCTGGTATAGCCATGAAGAGTTTCCGAGTGGATCCAACTGCTGCTGCCAACCTGTGAACAGAGCTGCTCATTAGATGTCATAGCAGATTGGAGTTGCTCCAAAGAACCATTTCGAAACTGGTCCACTTCCTCCATTTCCTTTCTTTTTCAATACCTCTGGTGGGTGGTGAGCTAGAAGGAAAGTGATGAAAAGTCATGAAAAACAGGCTTTCAAAAATTACAGTTACACATTGTCTAGTGGGAATGCTATTGTTTTGAAAGATTAAGTATATCATGCAATACAATAGAATCTGGTAACATTGTATCCCAGGGACCATGAAATTTCACTCCTTCAGCCACCAGAATATTTAACAAAACTTCAAAAGAAAAATCAGGGACGTTAACACAAGCAAAGCTGTAGCACAATGTTCAGAGTAAACAAAAACAATCACGTTTGGGGCACCACTAGAGGACATCTGTCAAGGTGCTATTTAACAGTTTGAAGCACTCTTCTCATCCACATATAAAGGAACCTACTGCACAAGTTTACAGATATCATATGGCACAGTCTTAGAAGCCTTTTGAGCTGAAGTTTCTGATGAAAAGGTGGTTTCTAAGCCCTGTACTATTGATACATAAATGCTTCATCTTCCTAGGGCTATCATCCTGATAACTAAAAGATAGAAGGATATTTTTTGAGTCAATTGGAAGAGGCATTTACAATTTTGGCTTCTTCTCAAGTGTCATCAAGTTCATGGTGAATTTCACAAGGATTCTCCCCTGTAAGCCTTTAGCTTAGTTCCTGTAACATGTGTGACAGATAAGTGATTCTTAATCAAGGTAAAACTAATTTGATGCCAGGATAATAGTCAAGATTTCAGTGAATTATAGATTTTTCAGTCTGGACTTGCTAATAACTTATTGCAAAATATCTTTATAAACTAGCTCATGATTCTTATCACAAATAAGAACACCTCCAAGAAGCTCTACAGATAGCTATATGTAAGAGTACTGACTGCTCTTAACAATGAACTATATTCAATTCACTGACCAACACAGTGATTTACAGCTCTTTGTGGCTGAGGTTGTACAGGAACTAACACTTCCTTTTATTTTTTTAAATTTTCACACTATTTTTTAAACAATTATAATTCTGCCAACATTAAGTCTACAAAGACATATCAAAAGACACATCTATCAGACATCTACTGGTAACATTGCTACAGTTATAATCATATTTAAAATTTCTGTTATTATACTGATAATGGCTAACCCCCAAATATAATGATGCTTCATGAAACCTGCTACTTTGGCATGCATTTCCTTCTTTCTTTTTTATACATACTTTATTTATTTTTTTCTCAAATCGTAATTCATTCACACAGGGGTTGTAAACACAGAAAGGCAGGATGTGGGGAATGGGATGACACTGGAGAGTGGGTGTTTAGGGGGAATACAGATATCTTTCAGAACCGGGTATGGGCTGGGTGAAGGTTCAGAGGACAGGTCACTATGAGTCTGCCTATGACTCACTTGTCCTTTTCTAAGTTGGGAAACCATTTTACTTTTTTTTTTTTTTTTGGTTTTTCGAGACATGGTTTCTCTGTATAGACCTGGCTATCCTAGAACGCACTCTGTAGACCATGCTGGCCTAGAATTCAGAAATCTGCCTGTCTCTGCCTCCCAAGTGCTGGGATTAAAGGTGTGTGCCACCACCACCCTGGAGAACTGACACTTTTAATGGATGAGTGCACACAAGTGGATAATTTACTATAACAAGTCAAGTGATAGCAAGGAACGTTAAAACAACACACAGGCATAAATCTGTGATTTGAAGGACAGCTTGGTCTACAAGTTAAGTCTAAAGGAAAAATGGGGCATTAGGCCCATCACTGGTTTTAAATCTAGCTGGAGAAGGCTATAAAGAGGACCTAGGGCAATAGGTGGACTGTTCTGTGTGCCCTTGAGGCCTTCAGCTTCCCTGGTATGAGCTTGGAGTATGGTGGGAAGTGAAAAGAAGCCCACTACACACCCTCAAAACTTAGGTATACTTACCAGGGGATACAGGATGGTATCTCATGTACCCTTCAGTATGAGTTCTGGTGGGTGTTGCCCCACAAAGTTATCCAGCTATCTGACCACCTCAGAGGTCCACAGGGGCTGGCCGCCCACTTCACAATATCTCCTGCAAGCCACCTAGCACCATGAACTGAGGACAAGGACATATCCAAAGAAGGACTGAATATTCCATCCCTACCTGCCCCCTTGACAACCAGGCCCTGGCCTTTGACTCACAATTCTAAGCATCTACTAAGTCAGCATCTCCAGGGGACCAGGAAACCAGGCAACCATTATGAGCTAATGCCAGCTCCTTCACAATCTCTCCCCTCTCTATAACCCTACACCCCACCTCCACCATACCCCAGTCCTTCACCAACCACCACACAGCACTCAGGGGATGCTTTAATAACCTACAGTCCTCCAAAGTACCCCAGTCACTTTCACTATGGATCCTTCTATCCCTTTCCTAGTACACACAAACCTGCCTATCATGTGCTAGGCACACATGAAACACAGAGCTCACAGAAAGGATTCAAGTGGAACAAAGATGACAGACACCTAGACAAAAAGCACAATGAGCATTTCTCACTTGTACAACCAAGATACCCGCAGTACAACCTTTGCCCTCACCAACTACTCTTATACATATTCACACCAAGAACCTTAGAGTGTGCCCATTAGATATTCTCAAGGTGTCTTCAAACTTTCTCTCCCATGCTCACTACCACAGGATGATAACTGGATGGCTAGCCACATATCTATCTGTCTATCTATCTATCTATCTATCTATCTATCTATCTATCATCTATCTACCTATTTATCTATCTATCCATCTATCTATCATTTATCTATCAATCTAATAATCTACCTAACTACCTATCTTTTTATATATCTATCAAAGTATCTATGTGTCTATCTATGTATCTATGAATCTATCTATCTATCTATCTATCTATCTATCTATCTATCTATCTAACATCTATCCATCCATCTATGTATCTATGTATCTATGTATCTATGTATCTATGTATCTATCTATGTATCTATGTATCTATCTATCTATCTATCTATCTATCTATCTATCTATCTATCTACCTAAATTCTTAAGTAAATACATATCTACCTACTTACCTAGCTAACTACATGTGTATTTGTGGACACATCTCCTACTCTCTGCTTGTGGCTAGCAAATATATCCACTTCCTGGTACATTGTCTAGGGTAGAAGGGCCTCTCTGTTTACAAGATAATGTATGCCGTGGTCCTGTGAGAAATGCATTTCTCTGTCCACCAGCAAGCCTTCCTTTCATGAGCACTGAGCCTCTCCAGAAGTCCACCCCTTCACTGCCCTTAAGTCATATCATTATTTAATAACGAATTCGGTCAATATCTTCATTTAATAATAAATTATGTAATAACCTATTCTGTCAATATCTTTATATAAAAACAAATTCTGTCAGTATATTTATATAATAACCAGTTCTGTCAATATCTTTATTTAAAAACAGTTTCTGTCAATATCTTTATTTAATAACCAATTCTGTCTATATCTTTATTTAGAAACCAATTCTCTCTATATATTTATTTATTAAACAGTTCTCTCAGTATTTTTATTTAAAAACCAATTCTGTCAATATCATTATTTAATCACCAATTCTGTCAATATCTTTATTTAAGAACAGTTTCTCTCAATATATTTATTAAATAACCAATTCTGTCTATATCTTTATTTAATAAACATTTCTGTCAATATCTTTATTTAATAACTGATACTGTCAACATCTTTATTTAATAATCAATTCTGTAATAAGCAGTTCTGTCAATGTCTATATTTTAAAACCAGTTCTGGAAATATCTTTATTTAATAATCAGTTCTGTAATAACCAATACTGTCAATATCTTTATTTAACTATCAATTCTGTCAATAACTTTATTTAATAACCATTTCTGTCAATATCTTTATTTAACAACCAATTCTGTCAATAGCTATATTTAATAACCAATTGTGTCAATATCTTTAAACACCAATTATTTACATATATTTGTTTAAAAACCAACTCTGTCAATATCTTTATTTAATAACCAATTCTGACAATATCTTTATTTAATTAACAGTTCTGTCAATATCTTTATTGAAAAACCAATTGTGTCAATATCTTTATTTAATAACCAATTATGTAATAACGTATTCTCTCAATATCTTTATTTAAAAACCAGTTGTGTCAACATCTTTATTTAAACACCAAATCTCTCAATATTTTTATTTAAAATCTAATTCTGTCAATATTGTTATTTAATAATCAATTTTAAAATAAACAATTCTGTCAATATCTTTATTTAATAAACAGTTCTGTCAATATCTTTATTTAATAAACAGTTCTGTCAATATCTTTATTTAAAAACCAATTCTGTCAATATATTTATTTATTAAACAGTTCTCTCAATATCTTTATTTAAAAACCAATTCTGTCAATATCTTTATTTAATAATAAATTCTGTAATAACCAGTTCTGTCAATGTCTTTATTTAAAAACCAATTCTGTCAATATCTTTATTTCAAAACCAATTCTGCAAATATCTTTATTAATAATCAATTCTGTAATAAACAATTCTGTCAATATCTTTATTTACTAAACAGTTCTGTCAATATCTTTATTTAATAACCAATTCTGTCAATATCTTTATTGAATAATCAATTCTGGCTGGAAATATATTTATCTAATAAGCAATTCTGTCAAAATCTTTATTTAATAACCAATTCTGTCAATATCTTTATTTCACAACCAGTTCTGTCAATATCTTTATTTAATAACCAATTATGTAATAACCTATTCTGTCAATATCTTTATTTAATAATCAATTTTGTAATAACAAATTCTGTCAATATCTTTATTTAAAAACCAATTCTGACAATATCTTTATACAATAACCAATTCTGTCAATATCTTTATTTAATAATCAGTTCTGTCAATATCTTTATTTAAAAACCAATTCTTTCAACATTTTTATTTAAAAACCAGTTCTGTCAATATATTTATTTAATAATCAATTCTGTCAATATCTTTATTTAATAACCAATTCTTTCAACATTTTTATTTAAAAACCAGTTCTGTCAATATCTTTATTTAATAACCAATTCTGTCTCTCAATATCTTTATTTAATAACCAATTCTGTCAATGTCTTTGTTTAAAAACCAATTTTGTCAATATCTTTATTTAAAAACCAATTCTTTCATTATCTTTATTTAAAAACCAATTCTGTCAATACCATTGTTTAAAAACCAATTCTGTCATTATCTTTATTTAAAAACCAGTTCTGTCAATATCTGTATATAATAACCAATTCTGAATGTCAATATCTTTATTTAATAACCAATTCTGTAAATATCTTTTTTAATAAATAATTCTGTCAATATCTTTATTTAATTACCAGTTCTGTCAATATCTTTATTTAAAAACCAATTCTGTCCATGTCTTTATTTAATAAACAATTCTGTCAGTATCTTTAATAACCGATTCTGTCAATATCTTTGTTCAATTACCAATTCTGTCAGTATCTTTTTTAAAAACCAATTCTGTCACTATCGTTATTTAAAAACCAATACTCTCAATATCGTTATTTAATAACCAATATTGTAATAACCAATTGTGTCTCTCAAAATCTTCATTTAATAACCAAGTCTGGCAATATCTTTATTTAAATGCCAATTCTGTTAATATCTTTATTTAAAAACCAATTCTGACAATATCTTTATTCAATAACCAATTCTGCCAATATCTTTATTTAATAATCAATTCTGTCAACATCTTTATTTAAAAAGCAATTCTGTCAACATTTTTATTTAAAAACCAATTCTGTCAATATTTTTATTTAATAACCAATTCTGTCTCTCAATATCTTTATTTAATAACCAATTCTGTCAATATCTTTATTTAAAAACAAATTCTGTCAATATTTTTCTTTAACAACCAATTCTGTCAATAAGTTTATTTAATAACCAATTCTGCCAATGTCGTTAATTAAACAGCATTACAGTCAATATCTTTATTTAAAAACCAATTCTTTCAATATCTTTTTTAATAACCAATTCTATCAATATCTATATTTAATAAACAGTTCTGTCATTATCTTTATTTAAAAACCAAATCTGTCAATGTCTTTATTTAATAAACAATTCTGTCAATATATTTATTTAAAAACCAATTCTGTCAACATTTTAATTTAAAAACCAGTTCTGTCAATATCTTTATTTAATAACCAATTCTGTCTCTCAAAATCTTTATTTAATAACCAATTCTGTCAATATATTTACTTAAAAACCAATTCTGTCAACATCTTTATTTAAACCACAATTCTCTCAATATCTTTATTTAAAATCCAATTCTGTCAATATCGTTATTTATTAATCCATTTTGTAATAACCAATTCTGTCAATATCTTTATTTAATAAAGAGTTCTGTCAATATCATTATTTAAAAAACAATTCTGTCAATATCTTTATTTAATAATCAATTATGTAATAAACAGTTCTGTCAATATCTTTATTTAATAAACAGTTCTGTCAATATCTTTATTTAAAAACCAATTCTGTAAATATCTTTATTTAAAAACCAATTAAGTCAATGTCTTTATTTAATAAACAATTCTGTCTGAATCTTTAATAACCGATTCTGTCAATATCTTTGTTTAAAAACCAATTCTGTCAATATCTTTATTTAAATTCCAATTCTATCAATATCTTTATTAAAAAAACAAATTCTTTCAACATTTTAATTTAAAAACCAGTTCTGCCAATATCTTTATTTAATAACCAAATCTGTCTCTCAAAATCTTTATTTAATAAACAATTCTGTCAATATATTTATTTAAAAACCAATTCTGTCAACATCTTTATTTAAACCACAATTCTCTCAATATCTTTATTTAAAATCCAATTCTGTCAATATCGTTATTTAATAATCCATTTTGTAGTAACCAATTCTGTCAATATCTTGATTTAATGAAGAGTTCTGTCAATATCTTTATTTAAAAAACAATTCTGTCAATATCTTTATTTAATAATCAATTATGTAATAAACAATTCTGTCAATATCTTTATTTAATAAACAGTTCTGTCAATATCTTTATTTAAAAACCAATTCTGTCAATATCTTTATTTAAAAACCAATTATGTCAATGTCTTTATTTAATAAACAATTCTGTCTGTATCTTTAATAACCGATTCTGTAAATATCTTTGATTAAAAACCAATTCTGTCAATATCTTTATTTAAAATCCAATTCTGTCAATATCTTTATTTAAAAACCAATTCTGACAATATCTTTATTCAATAACCATTTCTTTCAATATCTTTATCTAATAAAAAGTTCTGTAATAACCAATTCTGTCAATATCTTTATATAAAAACCAATTCTCTCAATATCGTTATTTAATGACCAATTTTGTAGTAACCAATTCTGTCAATATCATTATTTCAAAACTAATTCTGTCAATATCTCTTTTTAATAAATAATTCTGTCAATATCTTTATTTAATAATCATTTTGTCAATATTTTTATTTAATAACCAATTATGTCAATATCTTTATTTAATAATAAATTTTATAATAACGAATTCTGGCAACATCTTTATTTAAAAACCAATTCTGACAATATCATTTTCAATAACCAATTCTGTCAATACCTTTGTTTAAAAACCAATTTTGTCAATATCTTTATTTCAAAACAAGTTCTGTCAATATCTTTATTCAATAAACAATTCTGTCATTATCTTTATTTAAAAACAAATTCTGTCAACATTTTTATTTAAAAACCAATTTTGTCAATATCTTTATTTAATAACCAAATCTGTCTCTCAATATCATTATTTAATCACCAATTTTGTCAATATCTTTATTTTGTAACCAATTCTGTCAATATCGTTATTTAATAATCAATTCGATAATAACCAATTCTGTCAATATCTTTATTTAATAAACAGTTCTGTCAATATCTTTATTTAATACCAATTCTGTCAACATCTTTATTTAAACACCAATTCTGTTAATATCTTTATTTAAAAACCAATATTGTCAATATCGTTATTTAATAATCAATTATGTAATAACCAATTCTAGCAATATCGTTATTTAATGAACAGTTCTGTCAATATCTTTATTTAATAACCAATTCTGTCAATATCTTTATTTAATAACCAATTCTGTAATAGCCAATTCTGTCAATATCTTTATTTAACAACCAATTCTGTAAATGTCTTTATTTAATAAACAATTCTGTGAATATATTTATTTAAAAACCATTCCTCCCAACATTTTTATTTAGAAACCAGTTCTGTCAATATATTTGTTTAACAACCAATTCTGTCAATAAGTTTATTTAATAAAAAATTCTGTCAATATTTTTATTTAATAACCAGTTCTGTCAATATATTTATTTAATAACCAATTCGGTCAATATCTTTATTTAATAATGAATTATGTAATAACCAATTCTGTCAAAATCTTTATTTAAATACCAATTCTATCAACATCTTTATTTAAACAACTATTCTGTCAATATCTTTATTTACAAACCAACTGTGTCCATATCGTATTTAATAATCAATTTTGTAATAACCAATTCTCTCAATATCTTTAATTAATAACCAGTTCTGTAAATATCTTTATTTATGACCATTTCTGTTGATATCTTTATTTAATAAACAATTCTGTCAATGACTTAATTTAACCAGTTCTGTCAATATCTTAATTTAATAACCAATTCTGTCAATATCTTTATTTAAAAACCAACTCTGTCAATATCGTTATTTAATAACCAATTCTGTCAATATCATTATTTAATAACGAATTCTGTCAATATCTTTATTTAAAAACAGTTTCTGTCAATATCTTTATTAAACAACCAATGCTGCCTATATCTTTATTTAATAAACATTTCTGTCAATATTCTTATTTAATGAACGATTCTGTCAATATCTTTATTTAAAAACAGTCTCTGTCAATATCTTTATTAAATAACCATTTCTGTCAATGTCTTTATTTAATAAACAATTCTGTGAGTATCTTTAGTAACCGATTCTGTCAATATCTCTGTTTAAAAACCAATTCTGTCCATATCTTTATTTAAATCAAATTCTGCCAATATCTTTATTTAATAATCAGTTATGTAATAACCAATTCTGTAAAAATCTTTATTTAAAAACCAATTTTGTCAATATCTTTATTTAATAAACAATCCTGTCAATATCTTTATTTAAAAACCAATTCTGTCAGTATCTTTAATTAAAAACCATTTCTGTCAATATCTTTATTGAAAAACCAAACCTGTCAATATCTTTATTTTAAAGCCAATTCTGTCATTATCTTTATTTAAAAACCAATTCTGTCAATATCTTTATTTAATAATAAATTCTGTTCTAGCAATTTCTGTCAATCTCTTTATTTAAAAACCAATTCTGTCAATATCTTTATTTCATAACCAATTCTGTCAATATTTTTTTAATAAATAGTCTGTCAATATCTTTATTTAATAACCAGTTCTGTCAATATCTTTATTGAAAAACCAATTCTGTCAATATTGTTATTTAATAATCAATTTTGTAATAACCAATTCTGTCAATATCTTTATTTAATAATCAATTATGTAATAAAAAATTCTGTCAATATATTTTTTTAAAAAAAACCAATTCTGTCAATATCGTTATCTTATAAACAATTTTGTCAATATCTTTATTCAATAATAAGTTTTGTAATAAACATTTCTGTCAATATCTGTAATCAAACCCAATTCTGTCAATAAAATTATTTAATAACTAATTCTGTCAATATGTTTATTTAAAACCCAATACTGTCAATATCTTTATTTAATAACCAGTTCTGACAATATCTTTATTTAATAACCTATTCTGTCAATATCTTTTTTTGATAATCAATTTTGTCATAAACAATTCTGTCAATATCTTTATTTAAAAACCAACTGTGTCAATATTGTATTTAATAATCAATTTTGTAATAACCAATTCTTTCAATATCTTTATTTAATAACCAGTTCTGTCAATATCTGTATTTAATAATCAATTATGTAGTAACTAATTGTTTCAATATCTTTATTTAATAAACAATTCTGTCAATATCTTTATCTAATAACCAATTCTGTCAGTATCTTTATTTAATGAACAATTCTGTCAATATATTTATTTAAAAACCATTTCTGTCAATATTTTATTTAATAACCAACTCTGTCAATATCATTATTTAATAACCAATTCTGCCAATATCTTTATTTAAAAACAGTTTCTGTCAATATTGTTATTTAATAAACAATTTTCTAATAACCAATTCTGTCAATGTCAATATCTTTATTTAATAAACATTTCTGTCAATATTTTTATTTAATAACCAACTATGTCAATATCTATTTAATAATCAATTCTGTAATAAACACTTCTGTCAATATCTTTATTTAATAACCAATTCTGTCAATATCTTTATTTTATAATCAGTTCTGTAATAACAAATTCTGTCAATATCTTTATTTAACAACCAATTCTTTCAGTAGCTTTATTTAATAACCAATTCTGTCAATATCTTTGTTTAAAAACCAATTCTGTCAATATCTTTATTTAATAACCAATTCTGTCAATATCTTTTTTTAATAATCAATTCTGTAATAAGCAGTTCTGTCAATGTCTTTATTATAAAACCAATTCTCTAAATATTTTTATTTAATAATCAGTTCTACAATAACCAATACTGTCAATATCTTTATTTAACAACCAATTCTGTCAATAACTTTATTTAATAACCAATTTTATCAATATCTTTATTTAACAACCAATTCTGTCAATAAGTTTATTTAATAACCAATTCTGTCAATATCTTTATTTAAACACCAATTCTGTCAATATCTTTGTTTAAAAACCAGTTCTGTCAATATCGTTATTTATTACTCAATTTTTAAAGAAACAATTCTGTCAATATCTTTATTTAATAAACAGTTCTGTCAATATCTTTATTTAAACACCAATTCTCTCAATATCTTTATTTAAAATCCAATTCTGTCAATATCGTTATTTATTACTCAATTTTTAAATAAACAATTCTATCAATATCTTTATTTAATAAACAGTTCTGTCAATATCTTTATTTAAAAACCAATTCTGTCAATGTCTTTATTTAATACACAATTCTGTCAGTATCTTCAATAACCGATTCTCTCAATATCTTTGTTTAAAAACCAATTGTGTCATTATCTTAATTTAAAAACCAATTCTGTCAATACCGTTATTTAATAATCAATTTTGTAATAAACAATTCTGTCAATATCTTTATTTAGTAAACAGTTCTGTCAATATCTTTATTTAATAACCAATTCTGTCAATATCTTCATTTAATAGTCAATTCTGTAATAATCAATTCTGTCAATATCTTTATTTAATAAACAATTCTGTCAATATCTTTATTTAAAACCCAATTCTGTCAATATTTTATTTAATAACCAGTTCTGTCAATATCTTTATTCAATAAAAAATTCTGTCAATATCTGTATTTAATAATTAATTATGTAGTAAACAATTGTGTCAATATCTTTATTAAAAAATCAATTCTGTCAATATCTTTATTTAATAAACAATTATGTCAGTATCTTTATTTAATAAACAATTCTGTCAATATATTTATTTACAAACCATTCCTGTCAATATTTTATTTAATAACGAATTCTCTCAATATCTTTATTTAATAAACAGTTCTGTCAATATCTTTAATTAATAACCAATTCTGTCAATATCTTTAGTTAAAAACCAATTCTGTCAATATCATTATTTAATCACCAATTCTGTCAATATATTTATTTAAAAACAGTTTCTGTCAATATCTCTATTAAATAACCAATTCATTCTATATCTTTATTTAATAAACATTTCTGTCAATATATTTATTTGATAACCAATTGTGCCAATATCTTTATTTTATAATCAATTCTGTAATAACCAATTGTGTCAATATATTTATTTAAAAACCAATTCTGTCAACATCTTTATTTAAACACCCGTTCTGTCATTATCTTTATTTAGAAATCAAGTTTGTCAGTATCGTATTTAATATTCACTTTTGAAATAACCAATTCTCTCAATATCTTTATTTAATAAACAGTTCTGTCAATATCTTTATTTAATAAACAATTCTGTCAATATCTTTATTTAATAACCAATTCTGTGAATATAATTATTTAATCACCATTTCTGTCAATATCTTTATTTAAAAACAGTTTCTGTCACTATCTCTCTTAAATAACCAATTCTGTCTATAACTTTACTTAACAAACATTTCTGTCAATATCTTTATTTAAAAACCGATTCTGTCAATATCTTTATTTGATAATCAATTCTGTCAATATAATTATTTAATAACTAATTCTGTCAATATATATATTTAAAAACCATTTCTGTCAATATTTTATTTAATAACCAATTCTG
>NW_021626723.1:0-13106 GCF_004785775.1 Grammomys surdaster
CTCTCTCTCTCTCTCTCTCTCTCTCTCTCTCTCTCTCTCTCTCTCTCCTCAATCTTCCTATAGACCAGGCTTGCCACAAAAACAGGAATCCACCTGCTTCTTCCTCCAGACTTTTGTATTGTTTTGTGGCTAGATTGTACACATTCTAATCGTTAAATGTGTGAAGGAAAAATATCCTCAGGAGTTCAAAAGTTTTACGAAAATTTGCAAGCCATTGTTCAAGTGACACCCAAGGGTTTGAACTAATTTTTCTTTTTTTATTTGGGGCCACCTTAGTGTCTCTGACACATGGTGTTTGGAGGGAGTATAAGTAGGACTCAAGGGACTAGGAGAGGGCCTTGGCTTGATTGCATAGCTAAACACTTCTTGGTCTTTTGTGTTCACTGATCTTTATTTCCTTAAGAAAAGCATAGCTGAGAATTTTTCCTGATGTACATGCTAGTCCAAAGCCTCCTGCTGATTAGTGCCTTCAGCTGAGTCCTGACTGTTCCTACTACTTTGTGCCACTGCTGCTGCTATCCCCACATTACTGAACTGGCTTGCTGGTATAGCCATGAAGAGTTTCCGAGTGGATCCAACTGCTGCTGCCAACCTGTGAACAGAGCTGCTCATTAGATGTCATAGCAGATTGGAGTTGCTCCAAAGAACCATTTCGAAACTGGTCCACTTCCTCCATTTCCTTTCTTTTTCAATACCTCTGGTGGGTGGTGAGCTAGAAGGAAAGTGATGAAAAGTCCTGAAAAACAGGCTTTCAAAAATTACAGTTACACATTGTCTAGTGGGAATGCTATTGTTTTGAAAGATTAAGTATATCATGCAATACAATAGAATCTGGTAACATTGTATCCCAGGGACCATGAAATTTCACTCCTTCAGCCATCAGAATATTTAACAAAACTTCAAAAGAAAAATCAGGGACGTTAACACAAGCAAAGCTGTAGCACAATGTTCAGAGTAAACAAAAACAATCACGTTTGGGGCACCACTAGAGGACATCTGTCAAGGTGCTATTTAACAGTTTGAAGCACTCTTCTCATCCACATATAAAGGAACCTACTGCACAAGTTTACAGATATCATATGGCACAGTCTTAGAAGCCTTTTGAGCTGAAGTTTCTGATGAAAAGGTGGTTTCTAAGCCCTGTACTATTGATACATAAATGCTTCATCTTCCTAGGGCTATCATCCTGATAACTAAAAGATAGAAGGATATTTTTTGAGTCAGTTGGAAGAGGCATTTACAATTTTGGCTTCTTCTCAAGTGTCATCAAGTTCATGGTGAATTTCACAAGGATTCTCCCCTGTAAGCCTTTAGCTTAGTTCCTGTAACACGTGTGACAGATAAGTGATTCTTAATCAAGGTAAAACTAATTTGATGCCAGGATAATAGTCAAGATTTCAGTGAATTATAGATTTTTCAGTCTGGACTTGCTAATAACTTATTGCAAAATATCTTTATAAAATAGCTCATGATTCTTATCACAAATAAGAACACCTCCAAGAAGCTCTACAGATAGCTATATGTAAGAGTACTGACTGCTCTTAACAATGAACTACATTCAGTTCACTGACCAACACAGTGATTTACAGCTCTTTGTGGCTGAGGTTGTACAGGAACTAACACTTTCTTTTATTTTTTTAAATTTTCACACTATTTTTTAAACAATTATAATTCTGCCAACATTAAGTCTACAAAGACATATCAAAAGACACATCTATCAGACATCTACTGGTAACATTGCTACAGTTATAATCATATTTAAAATTTCTGTTATTATATTGATAATGGCTAACCCCCAAATATAATGATGCTTCATGAAACCTGCTACTTTGGCATGCATTTCCTTCTTTCTTTTTTATACATACTTTATTTATTTTTTTCTCAAATCGTAATTCATTCACACAGGGGTTGTAAACACAGAAAGGCAGGATGTGGGGAATGGGATGACACTGGAGAGTGGGTGTTTAGGGGGAATACAGATATCTTTCAGAACCGGGTATGGGCTGGGTTCAGAGGACAGGTCACTATGAGTCTGCCTATGACTCACTTGTCCTTTTCTAAGTTGGGAAACCATTTTACTTTTTTTTTTTTTTTGGTTTTTCGAGACATGGTTTCTCTGTATAGACCTGGCTATCCTAGAACGCACTCTGTAGACCATGCTGGCCTAGAATTCAGAAATCTGCCTGTCTCTGCCTCCCAAGTGCTGGGATTAAAGGTGTGTGCCACCACCACCCTGGAGAACTGACACTTTTAATGGATGAGTGCACACAAGTGGATAATTTACTATAACAAGTCAAGTGATAGCAAGGAACGTTAAAACAACACACAGGCATAAATCTGTGATTTGAAGGACAGCTTGGTCTACAAGTTAAGTCTAAAGGAAAAATGGGGCATTAGGCCCATCACTGGTTTTAAATCTAGCTGCAGAAGGCTATAGAGAGGACCTAGGGCAATAGGTGGACTGTTCTGTGTGCCCTTGAGGCCTTCAGCTTCCCTGGTATGAGCCTGGAGTATGGTGGGAAGTGAAAAGAAGCCCACTACACACCCTCAAAACTTAGGTATACTTACCAGGGGATACAGGATGGTATCTCATGTACCCTTCAGTATGAGTTCTGGTGGGTGTTGCCCCACAAAGTTATCCAGCTATCTGACCACCTCAGAGGTCCACAGGGGCTGGCCGCCCACTTCACAATATCTCCTGCAAGCCACCTAGCACCATGAACTGAGGACAAGGACATATCCAAAGAAGGAATGAATATTCCATCCCTACCTGCCCCCTTGACAACCAGGCCCTGGCCTTTGACTCACAATTCTAAGCATCTACTAAGTCAGCATCTCCAGGGGACCAGGAAACCAGGCAACCATTCTGAGCTAATGCCAGCTCCTTCACAATCTCTCCCCTCTCTATAACCCTACACCCCACCTCCACCATACCCCAGTCCTTCACCAACCACCACACAGCACTCAGGGGATGCTTTAATAACCTACAGTCCTCCAAAGTACCCCAGTCACTTTCACTATGGATCCTTCTATCCCTTTCCTAGTACACACAAACCTGCCTATCATGTGCTAGGCACACATGAAACACAGAGCTCACAGAAAGGATTCAAGTGGACCAAAGATGACAGACACCTAGACAAAAAGCACAATGAGCATTTCTCACTTGTACAACCAAGATACCCGCAGTACAACCTTTGCCCTCACCAACTACTCTTATACATATTCACACCAAGAACCTTAGAGTGTGCCCATTAGATATTCTCAAGGTGTCTTCAAACTTTCTCTCCCATGCTCACTACCACAGGATGATAACTGGATGGCTAGCCACATATCTATCTGTCTATCTATCTATCTATCTATCTATCTATCTATCTATCATCTATCTACCTATTAATCTATCTATCCATCTATCTATCATTTATCTATCAATCTAATAATCTACCTAACTACCTACCTTTTTATATATCTATCAAAGTATCTATGTGTCTATCTATGTATCTATGAATCTATCTATCTATCTATCTATCTATCTATCTATCTATCTAACATCTATCCATCCATCTATGTATCTATGTATCTATGTATCTATGTATCTATCTATGTATCTATCTATGTATCTATGTATCTATCTATCTATCTATCTATCTATCTATCTATCTATCTATCTACCTAAATTCTTAAGTAAATACATATCTACCTACTTACCTAGCTAACTACATGTGTATTTGTGGACACATCTCCTACTCTCTGCTTGTGGCTAGCAAATATATCCACTTCCTGGTACATTGTCTAGGGTAGAAGGGCCTCTCTGTTTACAAGATAATGTATGCCGTGGTCCTGTGAGAAATGCATTTCTCTGTCCACCAGCAAGCCTTCCTTTCATGAGCACTGAGCCTCTCCAGAAGTCCACCCCTTCACTGCCCTTAAGTCATATCATTATTTAATAACGAATTCGGTCAATATCTTCATTTAATAATAAATTATGTAATAACCTATTCTGTCAATATCTTTATATAAAAACAAATTCTGTCAGTATATTTATATAATAACCAGTTCTGTCAATATCTTTATTTAAAAACAGTTTCTGTCAATATCTTTATTTAATAACCAATTCTGTCTATATCTTTATTTAGAAACCAATTCTCTCCATATATTTATTTATTAAACAGTTCTCTCAGTATTTTTATTTAAAAACCAATTCTGTCAATATCATTATTTAATCACCAATTCTGTCAATATCTTTATTTAAGAACAGTTTCTCTCAATATATTTATTAAATAACCAATTCTGTCTATATCTTTATTTAATAAACATTTCTGTCAATATCTTTATTTAATAACCGATACTGTCAACATCTTTATTTAATAATCAATTCTGTAATAAGCAGTTCTGTCAATGTCTATATTTTAAAACCAGTTCTGGAAATATCTTTATTTAATAATCAGTTCTGTAATAACCAATACTGTCAATATCTTTATTTAACTATCAATTCTGTCAATAACTTTATTTAATAACCATTTCTGTCAATATCTTTATTTAACAACCAATTCTGTCAATAGCTATATTTAATAACCAATTGTGTCAATATCTTTAAACACCAATTCTTTACATATATTTGTTTAAAAACCAACTCTGTCAATATCTTTATTTAATAAACAATTCTGACAATATCTTTATTTAATTAACAGTTCTGTCAATATCTTTATTGAAAAACCAATTGTGTCAATATCTTTATTTAATAACCAATTATGTAATAACGTATTCTCTCAATATCTTTATTTAAAAACCAGTTGTGTCAACATCTTTATTTAAACACCAAATCTCTCAATATTTTTATTTAAAATCTAATTCTGTCAATATTGTTATTTAATAATCAATTTTAAAATAAACAATTCTGTCAATATCTTTATTTAATAAACAGTTCTGTCAATATCTTTATTTAATAAACAGTTCTGTCAATATCTTTATTTAAAAACCAATTCTGTCAATATATTTATTTATTAAACAGTTCTCTCAATATCTTTATTTAAAAACCAATTCTGTCAATATCTTTATTTAATAATAAATTCTGTAATAACCAGTTCTGTCAATGTCTTTATTTAAAAACCAATTCTGTCAATATCTTTATTTAAAAACCAATTCTGCAAATATCTTTATTAATAATCAATTCTGTAATAAACAATTCTGTCAATATCTTTATTTACTAAACAGTTCTGTCAATATCTTTATTTAATAACCAATTCTGTCAATATCTTTATTGAATAATCAATTCTGGCTGGAAATATATTTATCTAATAAGCAATTCTGTCAAAATCTTTATTTAATAACCAATTCTGTCAATATCTTTATTTCACAACCAGTTCTGTCAATATCTTTATTTAATAACCAATTATGTAATAACCTATTCTGTCAATATCTTTATTTAATAATCAATTTTGTAATAACAAATTCTGTCAATATCTTTATTTAAAAACCAATTCTGACAATATCTTTATACAATAACCAATTCTGTCAATATCTTTATTTAATAATCAGTTCTGTCAATATCTTTATTTAAAAACCAATTCTTTCAACATTTTTATTTAAAAACCAGTTCTGTCAATATATTTATTTAATAATCAATTCTGTCAATATCTTTATTTAATAACCAATTCTTTCAACATTTTTATTTAAAAACCAGTTCTGTCAATATCTTTATTTAATAACCAATTCTGTCTCTCAATATCTTTATTTAATAACCAATTCTGTCAATGTCTTTGTTTAAAAACCAATTTTGTCAATATCTTTATTTAAAAACCAATTCTTTCATTATCTTTATTTAAAAACCAATTCTGTCAATACCATTGTTTAAAAACCAATTCTGTCATTATCTTTATTTAAAAACCAGTTCTGTCAATATCTGTATATAATAACCAATTCTGAATGTCAATATCTTTATTTAATAACCAATTCTGTAAATATCTTTTTTAATAAATAATTCTGTCAATATCTTTATTTAATTACCAGTTCTGTCAATATCTTTATTTAAAAACCAATTCTGTCCATGTCTTTATTTAATAAACAATTCTGTCAGTATCTTTAATAACCGATTCTGTCAATATCTTTGTTCAATTACCAATTCTGTCAGTATCTTTTTTAAAAACCAATTCTGTCACTATCGTTATTTAAAAACCAATACTCTCAATATCGTTATTTAATAACCAATATTGTAATAACCAATTGTGTCTCTCAAAATCTTCATTTAATAACCAAGTCTGGCAATATCTTTATTTAAATGCCAATTCTGTTAATATCTTTATTTAAAAACCAATTCTGACAATATCTTTATTCAATAACCAATTCTGCCAATATCTTTATTTAATAATCAATTCTGTCAACATCTTTATTTAAAAAGCAATTCTGTCAACATTTTTATTTAAAAACCAATTCTGTCAATATTTTTATTTAATAACCAATTCTGTCTCTCAATATCTTTATTTAATAACCAATTCTGTCAATATCTTTATTTAAAAACCAATTCTGTCAATATTTTTCTTTAACAACCAATTCTGTCAATAAGTTTATTTAATAACCAATTCTGCCAATGTCGTTAATTAAACAGCATTACAGTCAATATCTTTATTTAAAAACCAATTCTTTCAATATCTTTTTTAATAACCAATTCTATCAATATCTATATTTAATAAACAGTTCTGTCAATATCTTTATTTAAAAACCAAATCTGTCAATGTCTTTATTTAATAAACAATTCTGTCAATATATTTATTTAAAAACCAGTTCTGTCAATATCTTTATTTAAAAACCAAATCTGTCAATATCTTTATTTAAAAACCAATTCTGTCAACATTTTAATTTAAAAACCAGTTCTGTCAATATCTTTATTTAATAACCAATTCTGTCTCTCAAAATCTTTATTTAATAACCAATTCTGTCAATATATTTACTTAAAAACCAATTCTGTCAACATCTTTATTTAAACCACAATTCTCTCAATATCTTTATTTAAAATCCAATTCTGTCAATATCGTTATTTAATAATCCATTTTGTAATAACCAATTCTGTCAATATCTTTATTTAATAAAGAGTTCTGTCAATATCATTATTTAAAAAACAATTCTGTCAATATCTTTATTTAATAATCAATTATGTAATAAACAGTTCTGTCAATATCTTTATTTAATAAACAGTTCTGTCAATATCTTTATTTAAAAACCAATTCTGTAAATATCTTTATTTAAAAACCAATTAAGTCAATGTCTTTATTTAATAAACAATTCTGTCTGAATCTTTAATAACCGATTCTGTCAATATCTTTGTTTAAAAACCAATTCTGTCAATATCTTTATTTAAAATCCAATTCTATCAATATCTTTATTAAAAAAACAAATTCTTTCAACATTTTAATTTAAAAACCAGTTCTGCCAATATCTTTATTTAATAACCAAATCTGTCTCTCAAAATCTTTATTTAATAACCAATTCTGTCAATATATTTATTTAAAAACCAATTCTGTCAACATCTTTATTTAAACCACAATTCTCTCAATATCTTTATTTAAAATCCAATTCTGTCAATATCGTTATTTAATAATCCATTTTGTAGTAACCAATTCTGTCAATATCTTGATTTAATGAAGAGTTCTGTCAATATATTTATTTAAAAAACAATTCTGTCAATATCTTTATTTAATAATCAATTATGTAATAAACAATTCTGTCAATATCTTTATTTAATAAACAGTTCTGTCAATATCTTTATTTAAAAACCAATTCTGTCAATATCTTTATTTAAAAACCAATTATGTCAATGTCTTTATTTAATAAACAATTCTGTCTGTATCTTTAATAACCGATTCTGTAAATATCTTTGATTAAAAACCAATTCTGTCAATATCTTTATTTAAAATCCAATTCTGTCAATATCTTTATTTAAAAACCAATTCTGACAATATCTTTATTCAATAACCATATCTTTCAATATCTTTATCTAATAAAAAGTTCTGTAATAACCAATTCTGTCAATATCTTTATATAAAAACCAATTCTCTCAATATCGTTATTTAATAACCAATTTTGTAGTAACCAATTCTGTCAATATCATTATTTCAAAACCAATTCTGTCAATATCTCTTTTTAATAAATAATTCTGTCAATATCTTTATTTAATAATCATTTTGTCAATATTTTTATTTAATAACCAATTATGTCAATATCTTTATTTAATAATAAATTTTATAATAACGAATTCTGGCAACATCTTTATTTAAAAACCAATTCTGACAATATCTTTTTTCAATAACCAATTCTGTCAATACCTTTGTTTAAAAACCAATTTTGTCAATATCTTTATTTCAAAACAAGTTCTGTCAATATCTTTATTCAATAAACAATTCTGTCATTATCTTTATTTAAAAACAAATTCTGTCAACATTTTTATTTAAAAACCAATTTTGTCAATATCTTTATTTAATAACCAAATCTGTCTCTCAATATCATTATTTAATCACCAATTTTGTCAATATCTTTATTTTGTAACCAATTCTGTCAATATCGTTATTTAATAATCAATTCGATAATAACCAATTCTGTCAATATCTTTATTTAATAAACAGTTCTGTCAATATCTTTATTTAATACCAATTCTGTCAACATCTTTATTTAAACACCAATTCTGTTAATATCTTTATTTAAAAACCAATATTGTCAATATCGTTATTTAATAATCAATTATGTAATAACCAATTCTAGCAATATCGTTATTTAATGAACAGTTCTGTCAATATCTTTATTTAATAACCAATTCTGTCAATATCTTTATTTAATAACCAATTCTGTAATAGCCAATTCTGTCAATATCTTTATTTAACAACCAATTCTGTAAATGTCTTTATTTAATAAACAATTCTGTGAATATATTTATTTAAAAACCATTCCTCCCAACATTTTTATTTAGAAACCAGTTCTGTCAATATATTTGTTTAACAACCAATTCTGTCAATAAGTTTATTTAATAAAAAATTCTGTCAATATTTTTATTTAATAACCAGTTCTGTCAATATATTTATTTAATAACCAATTCGGTCAATATCTTTATTTAATAATGAATTATGTAATAACCAATTCTGTCAAAATCTTTATTTAAATACCAATTCTATCAACATCTTTATTTAAACAACTATTCTGTCAATATCTTTATTTACAAACCAACTGTGTCCATATCGTATTTAATAATCAATTTTGTAATAACCAATTCTCTCAATATCTTTAATTAATAACCAGTTCTGTAAATATCTTTATTTATGACCATTTCTGTTGATATCTTTATTTAATAAACAATTCTGTCAATGACTTAATTTAACCAGTTCTGTCAATATCTTAATTTAATAACCAATTCTGTCAATATCTTTATTTAAAAACCAACTCTGTCAATATCGTTATTTAATAACCAATTCTGTCAATATCATTATTTAATAACGAATTCTGTCAATATCTTTATTTAAAAACAGTTTCTGTCAATATCTTTATTAAACAACCAATGCTGCCTATATCTTTATTTAATAAACATTTCTGTCAATATTCTTATTTAATGAACGATTCTGTCAATATCTTTATTTAAAAACAGTCTCTGTCAATATCTTTATTAAATAACCATTTCTGTCAATGTCTTTATTTAATAAACAATTCTGTGAGTATCTTTAGTAACCGATTCTGTCAATATCTCTGTTTAAAAACCAATTCTGTCCATATCTTTATTTAAATCAAATTCTGCCAATATCTTTATTTAATAATCAGTTATGTAATAACCAATTCTGTAAAAATCTTTATTTAAAAACCAATTTTGTCAATATCTTTATTTAATAAACAATCCTGTCAATATCTTTATTTAAAAACCAATTCTGTCAGTATCTTTAATTAAAAACCATTTCTGTCAATATCTTTATTGAAAAACCAAACCTGTCAATATCTTTATTTTAAAGCCAATTCTGTCATTATCTTTATTTAAAAACCAATTCTGTCAATATCTTTATTTAATAATAAATTCTGTTCTAGCAATTTCTGTCAATCTCTTTATTTAAAAACCAATTCTGTCAATATCTTTATTTCATAACCAATTCTGTCAATATTTTTTTAATAAATAGTCTGTCAATATCTTTATTTAATAACCAGTTCTGTCAATATCTTTATTGAAAAACCAATTCTGTCAATATTGTTATTTAATAATCAATTTTGTAATAACCAATTCTGTCAATATCTTTATTTAATAATCAATTATGTAATAAAAAATTCTGTCAATATATTTTTTTAAAAAAAACCAATTCTGTCAATATCGTTATCTTATAAACAATTTTGTCAATATCTTTATTCAATAATAAGTTTTGTAATAAACATTTCTGTCAATATCTGTAATCAAACCCAATTCTGTCAATAAAATTATTTAATAACTAATTCTGTCAATATGTTTATTTAAAACCCAATACTGTCAATATCTTTATTTAATAACCAGTTCTGACAATATCTTTATTTAATAACCTATTCTGTCAATATCTTTTTTTGATAATCAATTTTGTCATAAACAATTCTGTCAATATCTTTATTTAAAAACCAACTGTGTCAATATTGTATTTAATAATCAATTTTGTAATAACCAATTCTTTCAATATCTTTATTTAATAACCAGTTCTGTCAATATCTGTATTTAATAATCAATTATGTAGTAACTAATTGTTTCAATATCTTTATTTAATAAACAATTCTGTCAATATCTTTATCTAATAACCAATTCTGTCAGTATCTTTATTTAATGAACAATTCTGTCAATATATTTATTTAAAAACCATTTCTGTCAATATTTTATTTAATAACCAACTCTGTCAATATCATTATTTAATAACCAATTCTGCCAATATCTTTATTTAAAAACAGTTTCTGTCAATATTGTTATTTAATAAACAATTTTCTAATAACCAATTCTGTCAATGTCAATATCTTTATTTAATAAACATTTCTGTCAATATTTTTATTTAATAACCAACTATGTCAATATCTATTTAATAATCAATTCTGTAATAAACACTTCTGTCAATATCTTTATTTAATAACCAATTCTGTCAATATCTTTATTTTATAATCAGTTCTGTAATAACAAATTCTGTCAATATCTTTATTTAACAACCAATTCTTTCAGTAGCTTTATTTAATAACCAATTCTGTCAATATCTTTGTTTAAAAACCAATTCTGTCAATATCTTTATTTAATAACCAATTCTGTCAATATCTTTTTTTAATAATCAATTCTGTAATAAGCAGTTCTGTCAATGTCTTTATTATAAAACCAATTCTCTAAATATTTTTATTTAATAATCAGTTCTATAATAACCAATACTGTCAATATCTTTATTTAACAACCAATTCTGTCAATAACTTTATTTAATAACCAATTTTATCAATATCTTTATTTAACAACCAATTCTGTCAATAAGTTTATTTAATAACCAATTCTGTCAATATCTTTATTTAAACACCAATTCTGTCAATATCTTTGTTTAAAAACCAGTTCTGTCAATATCGTTATTTATTACTCAATTTTTAAATAAACAATTCTGTCAATATCTTTATTTAATAAACAGTTCTGTCAATATCTTTATTTAAACACCAATTCTCTCAATATCTTTATTTAAAATCCAATTCTGTCAATATCGTTATTTATTACTCAATTTTTAAATAAACAATTCTATCAATATCTTTATTTAATAAACAGTTCTGTCAATATCTTTATTTAAAAACCAATTCTGTCAATGTCTTTATTTAATACACAATTCTGTCAGTATCTTCAATAACCGATTCTCTCAATATCTTTGTTTAAAAACCAATTGTGTCATTATCTTTATTTAAAAACCAATTCTGTCAATACCGTTATTTAATAATCAATTTTGTAATAAACAATTCTGTCAATATCTTTATTTAGTAAACAGTTCTGTCAATATCTTTATTTAATAACCAATTCTGTCAATATCTTCATTTAATAGTCAATTCTGTAATAATCAATTCTGTCAATATCTTTATTTAATAAACAATTCTGTCAATATCTTTATTTAAAACCCAATTCTGTCAATATTTTATTTAATAACCAGTTCTGTCAATATCTTTATTTAATAAAAAATTCTGTCAATATCTGTATTTAATAATTAATTATGTAGTAAACAATTGTGTCAATATCTTTATTAAAAAATCAATTCTGTCAATATCTTTATTTAATAAACAATTATGTCAGTATCTTTATTTAATAAACAATTCTGTCAATATATTTATTTACAAACCATTCCTGTCAATATTTTATTTAATAACGAATTCTCTCAATATCTTTATTTAATAAACAGTTCTGTCAATATCTTTAATTAATAACCAATTCTGTCAATATCTTTAGTTAAAAACCAATTCTGTCAATATCATTATTTAATCACCAATTCTGTCAATATATTTATTTAAAAACAGTTTCTGTCAATATCTCTATTAAATAACCAATTCTTTCTATATCTTTATTTAATAAACATTTCTGTCAATATATTTATTTGATAACCAATTGTGCCAATATCTTTATTTTATAATCAATTCTGTAATAACCAATTGTGTCAATATATTTATTTAAAAACCAATTCTGTCAACATCTTTATTTAAACACCCGTTCTGTCATTATCTTTATTTAGAAATCAAGTTTGTCAGTATCGTATTTAATATTCACTTTTGAAATAACCAATTCTCTCAATATCTTTATTTAATAAACAGTTCTGTCAATATCTTTATTTAAGAAACAATTCTGTCAATATCTTTATTTAATAACCAATTCTGTGAATATAATTATTTAATCACCATTTCTGTCAATATCTTTATTTAAAAACAGTTTCTGTCACTATCTCTCTTAAATAACCAATTCTGTCTATAACTTTACTTAACAAACATTTCTGTCAATATCTTTATTTAAAAACCGATTCTGTCAATATCTTTATTTGATAATCAATTCTGTCAATATAATTATTTAATAACTAATTCTGTCAATATATATATTTAAAAACCATTTCTGTCAATATTTTATTTAATAACCAATTCTG
>NW_021626724.1:0-7419 GCF_004785775.1 Grammomys surdaster
CCAAGTTGGCCTGACCTGAGATTTTCATGAATCCTCCACTGTGAAACACTTCCTATGACAAGGCGACCCCATCCTCAGTAAGGCCACATATCTGATTAGTGCTAAATTCATGTAGGCCAAGCATAGTGAAACAATCAAAACCATTCACTGGCACTAATTTGTCTCTGCAAAAAAAAAAATGAGATTATATGGGCTATACCAAGCCAAAGGACATAAGAAAGTATCCAATGCCAAAATACCCATAGTCTAGTCCAGACTCAACAAAGCTCAGAATCCTAAATGTCCTTTCCTCTTCCTGAACTCTCTAAAATTCATTGCAGCATCAAATAAAAGCTTAACATCAGATCAAATATGTATAACATCATAGGGTATATATAAACATTTCAAAACTTCACAGTGATGATACTCCTTCAAATGAAGCCAAAAATTCAACTGCAAAAATTTCAATTCCTGCATTGACTTTATTCATGTCCAACTCTTTTCAGGTTTGTAAATTATAATCCACTTGTGCTGAAGAAAAGAAAATGTCACCTTTGTCTTGTGCTGGTTCGAATCCCTGATATCTGCTTTCCCCAACAGGCATCGCACAGGGTTCACTGAGGATCATCTGGGCTCTTACAAAAAGAGATTGGGTTTCACCTTACAGATCTAGTTTCTGTGTGACCATAAGCTCCTGCCAATTGTACTCCAGTGTTGCTGCTCTTCCTTATGGTCATCCCATTTTACTGGACTCTCAAATACACCCAGTTCTTCTGCTTCCACCATTCAGAGCTTTCACCATGAGCCTCTCCTATGCAGTCTTCAATGTACCAATACTCAGCTTCATTGTATAACCCCTTTCAGTCCTTGGACTTCAACAGACACTGAAGCAGCAATTTCTCCAATGGCTTTACCTAGCCACTCACAGGACCAGGCCTCAACTGCTCTTCAGGATCCCTTCATTCCTTCAGTACCACCTGGAAGATTCTTACAAATTATCTGGCTGCCTGCAGGAGGGCTATCTCTGGAACACAGCTTCTTCGTACTCTCATAAAATACTTCCAATAGACTATACTTCAACGATGACAGTTTCTAAGTCACTGGCAATTTCTTAGCGCTAACTAACTTGATTTAGCTGTCCAAGAAAACTCTACTATTCTGGATTCTAAACCCATAGCAACATGCCCAAAACTTCCAAGTTCTATCAGTTGCTGGTGCTGGAACACGGCCCCCAGTTCAATGGCATTTATCCCAGCAACCTAGCTTCAATTGTTTGCTCACTGCCTAAGTATTGCTGTCATGGAACATGATCTGTAGTCTAACCTTGAACCCAGAGATCTGCTTGTCTCACACACTTGATTTGTGCTCAACCATGATTGGAACTAATCTTTTCTTTACCTTTACCAAATAAGGAAAACTATTCTTTACTTTCTTTGTTCTAGGTTGGCCTTGAACTCAGAAATTACCTTCGCTTGCTCTCTTGGGATTAAAGATGTATACTATCATGCATAAACACAAAGCTTTTCAGAGCCAGTATTCTCAAGATCTCTATCCAAAGTTACTGTAATACCATGGCATGATTTGGACCAAAACCCTCTGTTTTCCAGCCCTTGATCTGGATCTCTGATTTTTCTCCCATGTATGGATATTAGTTCACAACATATGTAGTCATGTTAACAACTGACCACAGCCATCCCCGTCCATCTCTTGGCCATTTGAATCAGAATCATATCTTCTTTTGTCCAAATGAAAAAATAATAACTGCAGCATTAAAATGCCTATATAATATAAACCATGCCTTTCTCAACTGAAAATCTACAAAGAGAATCCTTAGCTGGGGAGGATATTTCCCCCTGGTCAATTCCCAGTTACTTCCATTTAGTATCTTTGGATACATGATTTAACACTGTTCTACTTCTTGATACCCTGTTGTGAACCCTATACTTGAACCCCTACATTTTGGGCTTTTGGTTTTTCATTTTATTCTACTTCTTGAAATTTTTCCCATAAGAGTGAACAACAGAACAAAGTCTAATCTAGGTCTCTTTGAGGCTCCCTTTATTAATGGTATTACTTTACATCTCTTTAAGTTACCGTCCAGAAAACTCTTAAGACAAGCACACAAGGAAGCTCTAGTCTTCACCAAAATACCAAAAGATATTTTCTAAGCCTCATATTAATACTCCTATCATCTGAAATCTCCTGTGCCAAGCACCCTTTAAAGTCACTCTTAGCACCACTCTCTGCCCTGCTGCTAACACTTCAGCATATTCAGCTCCATTTAAACCATCCAAACTGCCAGAAACGAATTTCCTACAAACAAAAACATGGACAGACCTATCACAAAGATAAACCAGTCCCTGTAACGCACTTTTATGTTAGTAAAGGATACATCACAGTGAAGAGACCCCATGAGTAAGACAACTCTTACGGAGGATGACAGTCAATTTAGGCTGATTACAACTTAAAGATTCCTTCTATTAACACGATGGCAGAAATTCAGAAACCATTCAGGGTGACACAGTGCTATAGGTGCCAAGGAAGGCAGGTTATTCTCTTCCACAGGCTGTCAGGAGGATAATTTTAACCAAGCTGGCCTGACCTGAGATTTTCATGAATCCTCCACTGTGAAACACTTCCTATGACAATGCGACACCATCCTCAGTAAGGCCACATATCTGATTAGTGCTAAATTCATGTAGGCTATGCATAGTGAAACAATCAAAACCATTCACTGGCACTAATTTGTCTCTGCAAAAAAAAAAAATGAGATTATATGGGCTATACGAAGCCAAAGGACCTTAGAATCTATCCAATGCCAAAATACCCATAGTCTAGTCCAGACTCAACAAAGCTCAGAATCCTAAATGTCCTTTTCTCTTCCTGAACTCTCTAAAATTTATTCCAGCATCAAATACAAGCTTAACATCAGATCACATATGTACAACATCATAGAGAATATATAAACATTTCAAAACTTCACAGTGATGATACTCCTTCAAATGAAGCCAAAAATCCAACTGCAAAAATTTCAATTCCTTCATTGACTTTATTGATGTCCAACTCTTTTCAGGTTTGCAAACTATAATCCACTTGTGTGTATAAAAGAATCTGTCACCTTTGTCTTGTGCTGGTTCCAATCCCTGATAGCTGTTTTCCACTACAGGCATCCCACAGGGCTCACTAAGGATCTTCTGGGATCTTACAAAAAGATCTTGGGTTTCACCTTTCAGTTATACTTTCTGTGTGACCATAAGCTCCTGCCAATAGTACTCCACTTTTGCTGCTCTTCCTTGTGGTCATCCCATTTTACTGGACTCTCAAATACACCCTGTTCTTCTGCTTCCACAAGGCAGCACTTTCACCATGAGCCTCTCCTAGGCAGTTTTCATGGTATCATTCCTCAACTTCATTGTATAACCCCTTTCAGTCCTTGGACTTCAACAGACACTGAAGCAGCAATTTCCCCAATGGCCTTACCTAGCCTCTCACAGGACCAGGCCTCAACTGCTCTTCTGATCCCTTCATTCCTTCAGTACCACCTGGAAGATTCTTACAAATTATCTGGCTGCCTGCAGGAGGGCTATCTCTGGAGCACAGTTTCTTGGTGCTCTCATAAAATACTTCCAATACATTATACATCAACGATGACATTTTCTAAGTCGCTGGCAATTTCTTAGCTCAAACTAACTTGATTCAGCTATCCAAGTAAACTCTACTATTCTGGATTCTATAGCCATAGCAACATGCCCAAAACTTCCAAGTTCTATCAGTTGCTGGTACTGGAACAGGGCCCCTAGTTCAATGGCATTTATCCCAGCAACCTAGTCTCAATTGTTTTCTCACTGCCTAAGTATTGCTGTCATGGAACATGATCTGTAGACTAACCTTGAACCCAGAGATCTGCTTGACTCACAGACTTGATTTGTGCACCACCTTGCTTAGAACTAATCTTTTCTTTACCTTTACCTAATAAAGAACACTATTCTTTTCTTTCTTTGTTCTTGGTTGCCCTTGAACTCAGAAATTACCTTGCCTCTCTCTCTTGGGATTAAAGTTGTATACTATCATGCATAAACACAAAGCTTTTCAGAGCCAGTATTCTCAAGATCTCTATCCAAAGTTAGTGTAATACCATGGCATGATTTTGTACAAAACCCTCTGTTTTCTAGCCCATGATCCGGATCTCTGATTTTTCTCCCATTTATGGATATTAGTTCCCAACATATGTAGTCATGTTGACAACTGACAGCAGCCATCCCCGTCCATCTCTTGGCCTTTTGAATCAAAATCATATCTTCTTTTGTCCAAATGAAAAAAAAAATAACTGCAGCATTAAAAGGCCTATATAATATAAACCATACCTTTCTCTACTGAAAATCTACAAAGAGAATCCTTAGCTGGTGAGGATATTTCCCCCTGGTGATTTCTCAGATACTTCCATTTAGTATCTTTGGATACATGATTTAACTCCATTCTACCTCCTGATACCCTGTTGTGAACACTGTATTTGAACCCCTACATTTTGGGCTTTTCCTTTCACACTTTCCTTTACTTCTTCAAAATATTCCCCATCATAGAGAACCACTGAACAAAGTCTAATGTAGGTCTCTTTGAGGCTTCCTTAATTAATGTTATTAATATACATCTCTTTAAATTATCCTCCCAAAAACTCTTAAGCACACAAGGAAGCCCTATTCCTCACCAAAATTCCAAAAGAAATTTTCTAAGCCTCATGTGAATATTCCTCTCCTCTGAAATCTACTGTGTCAACACCCCTTAATTAAAATCACACTTAGCACCACTCTCTATCCTGCTGCTAATATTTCAGCATGTTAAGCTCCATTTATATCATCCAAACTTCCATAATCATGCTTTAATTATATATAATTAAATCGTGTATAGATACTTTAATGTATTTATTTACATTATAAAATGTTTTTCTGATATGTCTAATTAGTTCCTGGCAGAGAATATTGGCATTTTCCCATGCAAGTTGTTTTTATAATGTGTAAGAGCTCTCAGAAGTAGGAAGCATCCTGTGTAACTCTTCCTCCATTTTAGTAACAAAGTCTTCATATGGCTCATCTTGTATTTGTTTGATTCCTGCTAAAAGAGTTGTCTTTCCATCAACAAGAGAAAGCCTTCTCCAAGTATCTACTGCTATCTTGGAAACTTCTTCTAGTTCTTCCCTTTCTAAACCAACTTATTTCTGGGAGACCTTATTGTCTTTTCTACCCAAGAGCATTGATATTGTAAGTATATCCTCTTTCTTCTTGAAGGCTAAATTCTGAACCACTTCCCATGCTCTAGCCTCATATTCATTCCTCCACACTATAAAATGTGCAGGGCTAAGAGTGGACTCTTTATTCTGATGCCAGTCATAAGGAGTTATCCACATGCTACCCAACATTTCCACAATCTCTAGAGTGTATCAAACATTCGGCCCAATGCTTTTTACAGAACATTGTAGTTCTTTAAGAGTTTTAAAGGAAGAGGTTCCCATTGGGGTGTCTCTCCTTCAAAAATTGTTGCTGGGAATCAAAAGTCCAAGTCTCCTTTTGGCCTTGCTTCTTTTCTGGCCCCTAAAAATCCCCTATTCATTGGCATTTTTCTTTCAAGCTTGGCTGATGTTGTTTTAAAAGTAGAAGGGGCAGTAGCTGAGGCAAAAATATCGTCTATTTCTGTCCTAGAAAGATTTTTATCATGTAAAGGATCCCTTCCTTTAGCAAGATCATACTCCTCTGCTCTTTCATCCAGTTCTTGTTATTCCTCATCACTTAACCAATCATCTCCCAGTTGTGCCTTGAGGAGATTAGTGGTAGATGAGGAAGTATTATATGACTTAGTTTATGTCCTCAGAGGAGTTACCTCATCCTCTGAGGGAGCTTCTTCTGCAAAGAATTCCACTTCTAGTTTTTCTTAAAGGAAGTCTCTAATTTGTATCCAAAATGAGAATGCTTGACTCAGGACCTGTCTAGTGCCATGACATTGATAAAACCTCCTCATCACTTGTCTTACCTTTTCCCAATTTTCTAAAGACATGCTTCCTTCCTCTGGGAACCATGGGTTGACACTCAGTACAAAGTCATAAACTGCTGTCAAACTCTTCTTTGAAGTTTTAGCACCTCTACTTTCTAACATATGATTTAATACCACCAGGAACAAGCCCCTGTTCTTGGAGTGTGAATGCCCCATGGTTTTTAACTTCTTGTTGTCTTAACTCGATGATTCTCTATCTAGGAGTCTGCAGCAATCTGAAGAAGTTTTATCCTTACCTCGAAATGTGTTTTTGTTAGAAAAAGGATTGAGAAAGCTTACCTACTTTGAGCCCCATGCTTGGCCACCACAAAGTAATCATATTTTCAGAACTACAATGCTCATAGAAGAATTGTGAATGTTGTAGATAGCATAAGCTGTAAGACATTAATTATTTTAATCAGACATTAGAAAATGTGATGGCATAAGAGGCGAGTCTTCCCAATACAAAGCTTCTTCCACATCATGCTAGTGTATAGTTAGAAGCAGTGAATGAGCAACAAACAGATTCCAGAATTTTGGCAGCTTAAATGAGAAAATAAAGAGCTACCATCACATGCTTGTTGATTGCAATTTTAGTTTCAAGTTAAAAACTGTTTTTGATCTGGGTCTATTTCTTAGATGCTCATATTATTAAAATGTTATATTATTAAAATGTTATGCTCATATCAAACTCAGAATGCAAAAAGCTCACCATCAAACATGGTCTTAGCTTTTGGTGGGTAACTTTACTTGTAGGATGGATTCTGCCTAAACCAGCATGGACTCCCTCATTTTCCCCCTGCATCTTAGATCCCTTCTCACTGCTTCAGAGATGTACTGCTATGTTTTATTTCTGCTTTTTGAAACTGGAGATTGGAAATACAATCAGCATAAAATGTTTTGAAAATAATTACACACTGTTTTGTGCCTTGTAAGGACTTTACCAGCTGGGACATTGTGTAAAATTACTTGTTAGCTGCTGCCATTTTTTGGCTCACTCTGCCTTCTTAAGGGCACTGAAATTGTTCTCTTTCAGCCCAGTCCTAAGAAAGGCCCATTGAGATTTGCTAACACAATCACGAAAATGATATAATACAAATAGCATTAGCATCTATTGAGAAAATACAGGAAGATAGCCAAGTAAAACTTATGAAATAAAGATGATACAGTGATACACAATTTGTCTCCCTCCTCACCCCTCTTTTTTTTATGACTTGATTTCTCTGTGTAAACCCTGGCCAACCTGGTTTTGTCTCTCTTTTCTCATCTCTCTTCTCTTTCTCCTCTCTCCCTCTCTCCCTCTCTCCCTCTCTTCCTCTCTCCCTCCCTCTCTCCTTCTCTCTCTCCTCTCTTCTCTCCTCTCTCCTCTCGCCTCTCTCTCTCTCTCTCTCTCTCTCTCTCTCTCTCTCTCTCTCTCTC
>NW_021626725.1:0-7419 GCF_004785775.1 Grammomys surdaster
CCAAGTTGGCCTGACCTGAGATTTTCATGAATCCTCCACTGTGAAACTCTTCCTATGACAAGGCGACCCCATCCTCAGTAAGGCCACATATCTGATTAGTGCTAAATTCATGTAGGCCAAGCATAGTGAAACAATCAAAACCATTCACTGGCACTAATTTGTCTCTGCAAAAAAAAATGAGATTATATGGGCTATACCAAGCCAAAGGACATAAGAAAGTATCCAATGCCAAAATACCCATAGTCTAGTCCAGACTCAACAAAGCTCAGAATCCTAAATGTCCTTTCCTCTTCCTGAACTCTCTAAAATTCATTGCAGCATCAAATAAAAGCTTAACATCAGATCAAATATGTATAACATCATAGGGTATATATAAACATTTCAAAACTTCACAGTGATGATACTCCTTCAAATGAAGCCAAAAATTCAACTGCAAAAATTTCAATTCCTGCATTGACTTTATTCATGTCCAACTCTTTTCAGGTTTGTAAATTATAATCCACTTGTGCTGAAGAAAAGAAAATGTCACCTTTGTCTTGTGCTGGTTCGAATCCCTGATATCTGCTTTCCTCAACAGGCATCGCACAGGGTTCACTGAGGATCATCTGGGCTCTTACAAAAAGAGATTGGGTTTCACCTTACAGATCTAGTTTCTGTGTGACCATAATCTCCTGCCAATTGTACTCCAGTGTTGCTGCTCTTCCTTATGGTCATCCCATTTTACTGGACTCTCAAATACACCCAGTTCTTCTGCTTCCACCATTCAGAGCTTTCACCATGAGCCTCTCCTATGCAGTCTTCAATGCACCAATACTCAGCTTCATTGTATAACCCCTTTCAGTCCTTGGACTTCAACAGACACTGAAGCAGCAATTTCTCCAATGGCTTTACCTAGCCACTCACAGGACCAGGCCTCAACTGCTCTTCAGGATCCCTTCATTCCTTCAGTACCACCTGGAAGATTCTTACAAATTATCTGGCTGCCTGCAGGAGGGCTATCTCTGGAACACAGCTTCTTCGTACTCTCATAAAATACTTCCAATAGACTATACTTCAACGATGACAGTTTCTAAGTCACTGGCAATTTCTTAGCGCTAACTAACTTGATTTAGCTGTCCAAGAAAACTCTACTATTCTGGATTCTAAAGCCATAGCAACATGCCCAAAACTTCCAAGTTCTATCAGTTGCTGGTGCTGGAACACGGCCCCCAGTTCAAAGGCATTTATCCCAGCAACCTAGCTTCAATTGTTTGCTCACTGCCTAAGTATTGCTGTCATGGAACATGATCTGTAGTCTAACCTTGAACCCAGAGATCTGCTTGTCTCACACACTTGATTTGTGCTCAACCATGATTGGAACTAATCTTTTCTTTACCTTTACCAAATAAGGAAAACTATTCTTTACTTTCTTTGTTCTAGGTTGGCCTTGAACTCAGAAATTACCTTCGCTTGCTCTCTTGGGATTAAAGATGTATACTATCATGCATAAACACAAAGCTTTTCAGAGCCAGTATTCTCAAGATCTCTATCCAAAGTTACTGTAATACCATGGCATGATTTGGACCAAAACCCTCTGTTTTCCAGCCCTTGATCTGGATCTCTGATTTTTCTCCCATGTATGGATATTAGTTCACAACATATGTAGTCATGTTAACAACTGACCACAGCCATCCCCGTCCATCTCTTGGCCATTTGAATCAGAATCATATCTTCTTTTGTCCAAATGAAAAAATAATAACTGCAGCATTAAAATGCCTATATAATATAAACCATGCCTTTCTCAACTGAAAATCTACAAAGAGAATCCTTAGCTGGGGAGGATATTTCCCCCTGGTCAATTCCCAGTTACTTCCATTTAGTATCTTTGGATACATGATTTAACACTGTTCTACTTCTTGATACCCTGTTGTGAACCCTATACTTGAACCCCTACATTTTGGGCTTTTGGTTTTTCATTTTATTCTACTTCTTGAAATGTTTCCCATAAGAGTGAACAACAGAACAAAGTCTAATCTAGGTCTCTTTGAGGCTCCCTTTATTAATGGTATTACTTTACATCTCTTTAAGTTACCGTCCAGAAAACTCTTAAGACAAGCACACAAGGAAGCTCTAGTCTTCACCAAAATACCAAAAGATATTTTCTAAGCCTCATATTAATACTCCTATCATCTGAAATCTCCTGTGCCAAGCACCCTTTAAAGTCACTCTTAGCACCACTCTCTGCCCTGCTGCTAACACTTCAGCATATTCAGCTCCATTTAAACCATCCAAACTGCCAGAAACGAATTTCCTACAAACAAAAACATGGACAGACCTATCACAAAGATAAACCAGTCCCTGTAACGCACTTTTATGTTAGTAAAGGATACATCACAGTGAAGAGACCCCATGAGTAAGACAACTCTTACGGAGGATGACAGTCAATTTAGGCTGATTACAACTTAAAGATTCCTTCTATTAACACGATGGCAGAAATTCAGAAACCATTCAGGGTGACACAGTGCTATAGGTGCCAAGGAAGGCAGGTTATTCTCTTCCACAGGCTGTCAGGAGGATAATTTTAACAAAGCTGGCCTGACCTGAGATTTTCATGAATCCTCCACTGTGAAACACTTCCTATGACAATGCGACACCATCCTCAGTAAGGCCACATATCTGATTAGTGCTAAATTCATGTAGGCTATGCATAGTGAAACAATCAAAACCATTCACTGGCACTAATTTGTCTCTGCAAAAAAAAAAAAAATGAGATTATATGGGCTATACGAAGCCAAAGGACCTTAGAATCTATCCAATGCCAAAATACCCATAGTCTAGTCCAGACTCAACAAAGCTCAGAATCCTAAATGTCCTTTTCTCTTCCTGAACTCTCTAAAATTTATTCCAGCATCAAATACAAGCTTAACATCAGATCACATATGTACAACATCATAGAGAATATATAAACAGTTCAAAACTTCACAGTGATGATACTCCTTCAAATGAAGCCAAAAATCCAACTGCAAAAATTTCAATTCCTTCATTGACTTTATTGATGTCCAACTCTTTTCAGGTTTGCAAACTATAATCCACTTGTGTGTATAAAAGAATCTGTCACCTTTGTCTTGTGCTGGTTCCAATCCCTGATAGCTGTTTTCCACTACAGGCATCCCACAGGGCTCACTGAGGATCTTCTGGGATCTTACAAAAAGATCTTGGGTTTCACCTTTCAGTTATACTTTCTGTGTGACCATAAGCTCCTGCCAATAGTACTCCACTTTTGCTGCTCTTCCTTGTGGTCATCCCATTTTACTGGACTCTCAAATACACCCTGTTCTTCTGCTTCCACAAGGCAGCACTTTCACCATGAGCCTCTCCTAGGCAGTTTTCATGGTATCATTCCTCAACTTCATTGTATAACCCCTTTCAGTACTTGGACTTCAACAGACACTGAAGCAGCAATTTCCCCAATGGCCTTACCTAGCCTCTCACAGGACCAGGCCTCAACTGCTCTTCTGATCCCTTCATTCCTTCAGTACCACCTGGAAGATTCTTACAAATTATCTGGCTGCCTGCAGGAGGGCTATCTCTGGAGCACAGTTTCTTGGTGCTCTCATAAAATACTTCCAATACATTATACATCAACGATGACATTTTCTAAGTCACTGGCAATTTCTTAGCTCAAACTAACTTGATTCAGCTATCCAAGTAAACTCTACTATTCTGGATTCTATAGCCATAGCAACATGCCCAAAACTTCCAAGTTCTATCAGTTGCTGGTACTGGAACAGGGCCCCTAGTTCAATGGCATTTATCCCAGCAACCTAGTCTCAATTGTTTTCTCACTGCCTAAGTATTGCTGTCATGGAACATGATCTGTAGACTAACCTTGAACCCAGAGATCTGCTTGACTCACAGACTTGATTTGTGCACCACCTTGCTTAGAACTAATCTTTTCTTTACCTTTACCTAATAAAGAACACTATTCTTTTCTTTCTTTGTTCTTGGTTGCCCTTGAACTCAGAAATTACCTTGCCTCTCTCTCTTGGGATTAAAGTTGTATACTATCATGCATAAACACAAAGCTTTTCAGAGCCAGTATTCTCAAGATCTCTATCCAAAGTTAGTGTAATACCATGGCATGATTTTGTACAAAACCCTCTGTTTTCTAGCCCATGATCCGGATCTCTGATTTTTCTCCCATTTAGGGATATTAGTTCCCAACATATGTAGTCATGTTGACAACTGACAGCAGCCATCCCCGTCCATCTCTTGGCCTTTTGAATCAAAATCATATCTTCTTTTGTCCAAATGAAAAAAAAAATAACTGCAGCATTAAAAGGCCTATATAATATAAACCATACCTTTCTCTACTGAAAATCTACAAAGAGAATCCTTAGCTGGTGAGGATATTTCCCCCTGGTGATTTCTCAGTTACTTCCATTTAGTATCTTTGGATACATGATTTAACTCCATTCTACCTCCTGATACCCTGTTGTGAACACTGTATTTGAACCCCTACATTTTGGGCTTTTCCTTTCACACTTTCCTTTACTTCTTCAAAATATTCCCCATCATAGAGAACCACTGAACAAAGTCTAATGTAAGTCTCTTTGAGGCTTCCTTAATTAATGTTATTAATATACATCTCTTTAAATTATCCTCCCAAAAACTCTTAAGCACACAAGGAAGCCCTATTCCTCACCAAAATTCCAAAAGAAATTTTCTAAGCCTCATGTGAATATTCCTCTCCTCTGAAATCTACTGTGTCAACACCCCTTAATTAAAATCACACTTAGCACCACTCTCTATCCTGCTGCTAATATTTCAGCATGTTAAGCTCCATTTATATCATCCAAACTTCCATAATCATGCTTTAATTATATATAATTAAATCGTGTATAGATACTTTAATGTATTTATTTACATTATAAAATGTTTTTCTGATATATCTAATTAGTTCCTGGCAGAGAATATTGGCATTTTCCCATGCAAGTTGTTTTTATAATGTGTAAGAGCTCTCAGAGGTAGGAAGCATCCTGTGTAACTCTTCCTCCATTTTAGTAACAAAGTCTTCATATGGCTCATCTTGTATTTGTTTGATTCCTGCTAATAGAGTTGTCTTTCCATCAACAAGAGAAAGCCTTCTCCAAGTATCTACTGCTATCTTGGAAACTTCTTCTAGTTCTTCCCTTTCTAAACCAACTTATTTCTGGGAGACCTTATTGTCTTTTCTACCCAAGAGCATTGATATTGTAAGTATATCCTCTTTCTTCTTGAAGGCTAAATTCTGAACCACTTCCCATGCTCTAGCCTCATATTCATTCCTCCACACTATAAAATGTGCAGGGCTAAGAGTGGACTCTTTATTCTGATGCCAGTCATAAGGAGTTATCCACATGCTACCCAACATTTCCACAAACTCTAGAGTGTATCAAACATTCGGCCCAATGCTTTTTACAGAACATTGTAGTTCTTTAAGAGTTTTAAAGGAAGAGGTTCCCATTGGGGTGTCTCTCCTTCAAAAATTGTTGCTGGGAATCAAAAGTCCAAGTCTCCTTTTGGCCTTGCTTCTTTTCTGGCCCCTAAAAATCCCCTATTCATTGGCATTTTTCTTTCAAGCTTGGCTGATGTTGTTTTAAAAGTAGAAGGGGCAGTAGCTGAGGCAAAAATATCGTCTATTTCTGTCCTAGAAAGATTTTTATCATGTAAAGGATCCCTTCCTTTAGCAAGATCATACTCCTCTGCTCTTTCATCCAGTTCTTGTTATTCCTCATCACTTAACCAATCATCTCCCAGTTGTGCCTTGAGGAGATTAGTGGTAGATGAGGAAGTATTATATGACTTAGTTTATGTCCTCAGAGGAGTTACCTCATCCTCTGAGGGAGCTTCTTCTGCAAAGAATTCCACTTCTAGTTTTTCTTAAAGGAAGTCTCTAATTTGTATCCAAAATGAGAATGCTTGACTCAGGACCTGTCTAGTGCCATGACATTAATAAAACCTCCTCATCACTTGTCTTACCTTTTCCCAATTTTCTAAAGACATGCTTCCTTCCTCTGGGAACCATGGGTTGACACTCAGTACAAAGTCATAAAATGCTGTCAAACTCTTCTTTGAAGTTTTAGCACCTCTACTTTCTAACATATGATTTAATACCACCAGGAACAAGCCCCTGTTCTTGGAGTGTGAATGCCCCATGGTTTTTAACTTCTTGTTGTCTTAACTCGATGATTCTCTATCTAGGAGTCTGCAGCAATCTGAAGAAGTTTTATCCTTACCTCGAAATGTGTTTTTGTTAGAAAAAGGATTGAGAAAGCTTACCTACTTTGAGCCCCATGCTTGGCCACCACAAAGTAATCATATTTTCAGAACTACAATGCTCATAGAAGAATTGTGAATGTTGTAGATAGCATAAGCTGTAAGACATTAATTATTTTAATCAGACATTAGAAAATGTGATGGCATAAGAGGCGAGTCTTCCCAATACAAAGCTTCTTCCACATCATGCTAGTGTATAGTTAGAAGCAGTGAATGAGCAACAAACAGATTCCAGAATTTTGGCAGCTTAAATGAGAAAATAAAGAGCTACCATCACATGCTTGTTGATTGCAATTTTAGTTTCAAGTTAAAAACTGTTTTTGATCTGGGTCTATTTCTTAGATGCTCATATTATTAAAATGTTATATTATTAAAATGGTATGCTCATATCAAACTCAGAATGCAAAAAGCTCACCATCAAACATGGTCTTAGCTTTTGGTGGGTAACTTTACTTGTAGGATGGATTCTGCCTAAACCAGCATGGACTCCCTCATTTTCCCCCTGCATCTTAGATCCCTTCTCACTGCTTCAGAGATGTACTGCTATGTTTTATTTCTGCTTTTTGAAACTGGAGATTGGAAATACAATCAGCATAAAATGTTTTGAAAATAATTACACACTGTTTTGTGCCTTGTAAGGACTTTACCAGCTGGGACATTGTGTAAAATTACTTGTTAGCTGCTGCCATTTTTTGGCTCACTCTGCCTTCTTAAGGGCACTGAAATTGTTCTCTTTCAGCCCAGTCCTAAGAAAGGCCCATTGAGATTTGCTAACACAATCACGAAAATGATATAATACAAATAGCATTAGCATCTATTGAGAAAATACAGGAAGATAGCCAAGTAAAACTTATGAAATAAAGATGATACAGTGATACACAATTTGTCTCCCTCCTCACCCCTCTTTTTTTTATGACTTGATTTCTCTGTGTAAACCCTGGCCAACCTGGTTTTGTCTCTCTTTTCTCATCTCTCTTCTCTTTCTCCTCTCTCCCTCTCTCCCTCTCTCCCTCTCTTCCTCTCTCCCTCCCTCTCTCCTTCTCTCTCTCCTCTCTTCTCTCCTCTCTCCTCTCGCCTCTCTCTCTCTCTCTCTCTCTCTCTCTCTCTCTCTCTCTCTCTCTC
>NW_021626726.1:0-5779 GCF_004785775.1 Grammomys surdaster
CAATTCTGTCAACATCTTTATTTCATAACCAATTCTGACAATATCTTAAATAAGCCGTTCTGTCAATATCATTATTTAATATCCAATTTTGTCAATATCTTTATTTAAAAACCAAATCGGTCAATATTTTTATTTAATAACCATTTATGTCACTATCTTTATTTAATAAACAGTGCTGTCAATATCTTTATTTAAAAACCAATTCTGTCAATATCTTTATTTAATAACCAATTCTGTCCATATCTTTATATAAAAATCAATTCTGTCAATAACTTTATTTAAAAATAAATTCTGTCAGTATCATTATTCAATAACCAATTCTGTCAATATTTTTATTCAATTGCCAATTCTGTCAATATCTTTATTTAATAACCAATTCTGTCTGTATCTTCATTTAAAAACTAATTCTGTCAATATCTTTATTTAAAAACCAATTTTGTTAATATCTTTATTTAAAAACCAATTCTGTCAATATCTATATTTAAATCCAATTTTTTCAATATCATTGTTCAATAAACAATTCTGTCAATATCTTTATATAAGAACAAATTCTGTCAACATCTTTATTTAATAAATAATTCTGTCAATATCTTTATCTAAAAAACAATTCTGTCAATATCTCTATTTCATAACCAATTCTGACAATATCTTTAATGAGACATTCTGTCAATATTTTATTTAAAAAAAATTCTGTCAATATCTTTATTTAAAAATCAATCCTGTCAATATCGTTGTTAATAACCAATTCTGTCATTATATTTATTTAAAAAACATTCTGCCAATATCTTTATTTAAAAACCAATTATGTCAGTATCTTTATTAAATAAACAATTCTGTCAGTGTCTTTATTTAATAAACAATTCTGACAATATTATTTAATAACCAATTCTGTCAATATCTGTATTTAATAACTAATTCTGTCAATATCTTTATTTAATAAACAATTCTGTCAATATCTTTGTTTAAAAACCAATACTGTCAATATATTTATTTTATAAGCTATAATGTCAATATCTTTATATAAAAACCAATTCTGTCAAATCTGCATTTAATAACAAATTCTGTCAATATTTTTACTTAAAAACCAATTCTGTCAACATCTTAATTTAATAAAAAATTCTTTCAATATCTTAAATAAGCAATTCTGTCAATATCTTAGTTTAAAAACCAATTCTGTCAATATGTTTGTTTAAAAATCAATTTTGTCAATATCTTTATTTAATAAACAATCCTGTCAGTATCTTTATTTAAAAACAAATTCTGTCAGTATCTTTAATTCCAAACCATTTCTGTCAATATCTTTATTTAAAAACCAAATCTGTCAATATCTTTATTTAAAAACCAATTCTGTCAATATCTTTATTTAAAAACCAATTCTGTCAATATCTTTATTTAAACCAATTTTGTCAATTTCTTTATTTAATAAACAATTCTTTAAACATCTTTATTTAAGAACCAATTCTGTCAATCTCTATATTTAAAAACCAATTCTGTCAATACCTTTAGTTAGTAAACAGTTCTGTCAATATCTGTATAAATTAACCAATTCTGTCTGTCAATATCTTCATTTAATATCCAGTTCTGTCAATATCTTTATTTAATAACCAATTCTGTCAATATCTTTATTTTAAAACCAATTCTGTCAATATATTATTTAAAGACGTATTAGATCAATATATTTATTTAATAAACAATTCTGTTAATATCTTTATTTAATAAACAATCTTGTCAATATTTTATTCAATAACCAGTTCTGTCAATATCTTTATTTAATAATCAATTCTGTCAATATGTTTATTTAATAGTCAGTTATATAACACACAATTATGTCTATATCTTTATTTAAAATCCAATTCTGTCAATAACTTTATTTAATAGCCAATTTTGTCAATATTTTTATTTAAAAAACATTTGTTGCAATATCTATATCTAAAAACCAATTATGTCAATATCTTTATTTAATAACCAATTCTGTCAATATCATTATTTAATAATCAATACTGTGATAACCAATTCTGTCAATATCTTTATTAAAAAACCAATTCTGTCAATATCTTTATTTGAGAAAAAATTCTGTCAATATCTTTATTTAATAAACAATTCTGTCAGTATCTCTACTTAATAAACATTTCTTTCAATATCTTTTTTTAATAACCAATTCACTCAATATCTTTATTTAATAACCAATTCTGTCAATATTTTATTTAAAGATCAATGTTGTCAATATCTTTTTTAAGAACCAATTCTGTCAATATGTTTATTTAATAACCTATTCTGTCAATATCTTTATTTAAAAACCAATCTGTCAAAATCTTTATTTAATAACAAATTCTGTCAATATTTTTACTTAAACACCAATTCTGTCAACATCTTCATTTAATAAACAATTCTGTCAATATCATTAATTAAAAAACAAATTCTTTCAATCTGTTTATTTAAAAACCAATTCTGTTAATATCTTTATTTAAAAACCAGTTCAGTCATTATCTTTATTTAATAACCAATTCTGACTGGCAATATCTTTAATTAATATCCAATTCTGTCAATATCTTTATTTTGTAAACAATTCTGTCAATATCTTTAATTAATTACCAGTTCTGTCAATATCTTTATTTAATAACCAATTCTGTCAATATCTTTCTTTAAAAACCAATTCTGTCAATAACTTTATTTAAAAACCAGTTCTGTCAATATGTTTATTTAATAACCAATTCTGTGTGGCAATATCTTTATTTAATAACCAATTCTGTCAATATATTTATTTAATAACAAATTCTGTCAATAACTTTATTTTAATTAAAATTCTTTCTAGATATTTATTTAAAAACACTTCTGTCAATATGTGTACTTAAAAACCAATTCTGTCAATATCTTTATATAATATTCAATTCTGTAATAACCAATTCTGTCAATACCTTTATTTAATGAACACTTCTGTCAATATCTTTATTTAATAACCAACTCTGTCAATATCTTTATGTAATAATCAATTCTGTTATAACCAATTCTGTCAATATCATTATTTAAAAAACAATTCTGTCAATATATGTATTTAAAAATCAATTCGGTTAATATCTTTATTTAATAACCAATACTGTCAATATTTTATTTAAACAACAATTCTGTCAATATTTTTATTTAAAAACCAATTCTGTCAATATCTTTGCTTAATAACCAATTCTGTGAGTATCTTTATTTAATATCCAATTTTGTCCGTCAATATCTTTATTTAATAATCATTTCTGCCAATATCTTTTTTTAATAACCAATTCTGTCAGTATCTTTATTTTAATTAAAATTCTGTCAATATATTTATTTAAAAACCAATTCTGTCAATATGTGTACTTAAAAACCAATTCTGTCAATATCTTTATTTAATAACCATTTCTGTCAATATCTTTATGTAATAATCAATTCTGTAATAACCAATTCTGTCAATATCTTTATTTAAAAAACAATTCTGTCAATATCTTTATTTAAAAACCAATTCAGTCAATATCTTTATTCAATAACCTATTCTGTCAATATCTTTATTAATTCTGTCAAAATCTTTATTTAATAACATATTCTGTTAATATTTTTATTTAAAAAACAATTCTGTCAACCTCTTTATTTAATAACCAATTCTCTCAAAATGTTTAATAAGCCATTCTGTCAATATATTTATTTAAAAACCCATTCTGTCAATAATTTTATTTAAAAACCAGTTGTGTCAATATCTTTATTTTATAACCAATTCTGTCAATATCTTTATTTAATAAACAATTCTGTCAGTATCTTTATTTAAAAACCAATTCTGTCAATATCTTTATTTAAAAACCAATTCTGTCAATATCTTTATTTAACAACCAGTTCTGTCAATATCTGTATGTAATAACCAATTCTGTCTGTCAATATCTTTATTTACTATTGAATTCTGTCAATATCTTTTTAAATAACCAATTCTGTCAATATATTTATTTAGTAAACAGTTCTGTCAATATATTTATCTAATAACCAATTCTGTCAATATCTTTATTTAATAATCAATTCAGTGGTAACCAATTCTGTCAATATCTTTATTTAAAAACATATTATGTCAATCTCTTTATTTAATAACCAATTCTCTCATTATCTTTATTTTAATTAAAATTCTGTCAATATCTTCATTTAAAAACAAATTCTGTCAATACCTTTACTTAATAAACAGTTCTGTCAATATCTTTAGTTAATAATCAATTCTGTAATAACCATTTGTGTCAATATCTTTATTTCAAAACCAATTCTGTCAATATCTTTTTTTAAAAAAAGCAATTCTGTCCATATAATTTGTTAAAAAAATTCTATCAATATCTTTATTTAATAACCAACTCTGTCAGATTTTTATTCAATAACCAATTCTGTCAATATATTTATGTAATAACCTATTTTGTCAATATCTTTATTTAATAACCAATTCTGTCAATATCTTTATTTAATAACCAATTGTATCAGTATCTTTGTTTAAAAACCTATTTTGCCAATAACTTTTTTTAAAAAAACATTTCTGTCAATATGTTTATCTAATAACGAATTCTGTCAATATCTATATTTAAAAACCTATTTTATCAATATCTTTATTTAAAAACCAATTCTGTCAATATCTTTTTTTAAAAAACATTTCTGTCAATATCTTTATTTAATAACCAATTCTATCAGTATCTTGATTCAATAACCAATTCTGTCAATATATTTATGTAATAAACAATTCTGTCAGTATCTTTATTTAAAAATCAATTCTGTCTCTATGACTGATGACTATTGATATTTAAGCTTTATTTATTTCTGCTTTCCCATAAACTCTAACTGATGACTATTGATTAATCAAGATCATTTGTTTCTGATTTACTATTATCCACGAATGCTGAATATTGATTTTTCATGTTTATTTATTTCTGACTCACTGTTATCTATGACTGATGACTATTTATATTTCATTTTAGATATTCCTGATTTCTTATTACTATGACATATGACTGTTGGCTGTTCATGTTCATTTATTTCTGAATTACTATTATCCACGAATTGTTATTATTGATTATTCATGTTCATTTATTTCTGACTTACTATTATCTATGACTAATGAACTTTGATATCTCAGCTTTATTTTTTCATCTTTACAAATAACTATGATTGATGACTATTGATTAATCAATTTCATTTGTTTCTGATTTACTATTTTCCACGAATGCTGAATATTGATTATTCATGTTCATTTATTTCTGACTTACTATTATCTATGACTGATGACTATATATATTTCAGTGTTATATATTCCTGATTTCCTATTAACTGTGACATATGACTATTGGGTGTTCATGTTCATTTATTTCTGAATTACTATTATCCACAAAATGTTATTATTGATTATTCATGTTCATTTATTTCTGACTTGCTATTATCTATGACTAATGACCTTTGATAATTCAGCTTTATTTTTTCTTCTTTACAATTAACTATGATTGATGACTATTGATTAATCAATTTCATTTGTTTCTGATTTACTATTTTCCACGAATGCTGAATATTGATTATTCATGTTCAGTTATTTCTGACTTACTATTATCTATGACTGATGCCTATTGATATTTCAGCTATATATTTCTGATTTACTATGAACTCTGATGAGTATTGACTATTCGTGTCCATTTATTTCTGATTTACTATTATCCACGAATGCTGAATGTTGATTATTCATGTTCATTTATTTCTGGCTTACTATTATCTATGACTGATGACTAATGATATTTCACCTTTATAT
>NW_021626727.1:0-9070 GCF_004785775.1 Grammomys surdaster
CAATTCTGTCAACATCTTTATTTCATAACCAATTCTGACAATATCTTAAATAAGCCGTTCTGTCAATATCATTATTTAATATCCAATTTTGTCAATATCTTTATTTAAAAACCAAATCGGTCAATATTTTTATTTAATAACCATTTATGTCACTATCTTTATTTAATAATCAGTGCTGTCAATATCTTTATTTAAAAACCAATTCTGTCAATATCTTTATTTAATAACCAATTCTGTCCATATCTTTATATAAAAATCAATTCTGTCAATAACTTTATTTAAAAATAAATTCTGTCAGTATCATTATTCAATAACCAATTCTGTCAATATTTTTATTCAATTGCCAATTCTGTCAATATCTTTATTTAATAACCAATTCTGTCTGTATCTTCATTTAAAAACTAATTCTGTCAATATCTTTATTTAAAAACCAATTTTGTTAATATCTTTATTTAAAAACCAATTCTGTCAATATCTATATTTAAATCCAATTTTTTCAATATCATTGTTCAATAAACAATTCTGTCAATATCTTTATATAAGAACAAATTCTGTCAACATCTTTATTTAATAAATAATTCTGTCAATATCTTTATCTAAAAAACAATTCTGTCAATATCTCTATTTCATAACCAATTCTGACAATATCTTTAATGAGACATTCTGTCAATATTTTATTTAAAAAAAAATTCTGTCAATATCTTTATTTAAAAATCAATCCTGTCAATATCGTTGTTAATAACCAATTCTGTCATTATATTTATTTAAAAAACATTCTGCCAATATCTTTATTTAAAAACCAATTATGTCAGTATCTTTATTAAATAAACAATTCTGTCAGTGTCTTTATTTAATAAACAATTCTGACAATATTATTTAATAACCAATTCTGTCAATATCTGTATTTAATAACTAATTCTGTCAATATCTTTATTTAATAAACAATTCTGTCAATATCTTTGTTTAAAAACCAATACTGTCAATATATTTATTTTATAAGCTATAATGTCAATATCTTTATATAAAAACCAATTCTGTCAAATCTGCATTTAATAACAAATTCTGTCAATATTTTTACTTAAAAACCAATTCTGTCAACATCTTAATTTAATAAAAAATTCTTTCAATATCTTAAATAAGCAATTCTGTCAATATCTTAATTTAAAAACCAATTCTGTCAATATGTTTGTTTAAAAATCAATTTTGTCAATATCTTTATTTAATAAACAATCCTGTCAATATCTTTATTTAAAAACAAATTCTGTCAGTATCTTTAATTCCAAACCATTTCTGTCAATATCTTTATTTAAAAACCAAATCTGTCAATATCTTTATTTAAAAACCAATTCTGTCAATATCTTTATTTAAAAACCAATTCTGTCAATATCTTTATTTAAACCAATTTTGTCAATTTCTTTATTTAATAAACAATTCTTTCAACATCTTTATTTAAGAACCAATTCTGTCAATCTCTATATTTAAAAACCAATTCTGTCAATACCTTTAGTTAGTAAACAGTTCTGTCAATATCTGTATAAATTAACCAATTCTGTCTGTCAATATCTTCATTTAATATCCAGTTCTGTCAATATCTTTATTTAATAACCAATTCTGTCAATATCTTTATTTTAAAACCAATTCTGTCAATATATTATTTAAAGACGTATTAGATCAATATATTTATTTAATAAACAATTCTGTTAATATCTTTATTTAATAAACAATCTTGTCAATATTTTATTCAATAACCAGTTCTGTCAATATCTTTATTTAATAATCAATTCTGTCAATATGTTTATTTAATAGTCAGTTATATAACACACAATTATGTCTATATCTTTATTTAAAATCCAGTTCTGTCAATAACTTTATTTAATAGCCAATTTTGTCAATATTTTTATTTAAAAAACATTTGTTGCAATATCTATATCTAAAAACCAATTATGTCAATATCTTTATTTAATAACCAATTCTGTCAATATCATTATTTAATAATCAATACTGTGATAACCAATTCTGTCAATATCTTTATTAAAAAACCAATTCTGTCAATATCTTTATTTGAGAAAAAATTCTGTCAATATCTTTATTTAATAAACAATTCTGTCAGTATCTCTACTTAATAAACATTTCTTTCAATATCTTTTTTTAATAACCAATTCACTCAATATCTTTATTTAATAACCAATTCTGTCAATATTTTATTTAAAGATCAATGTTGTCAATATCTTTTTTAAGAACCAATTCTGTCAATATGTTTATTTAATAACCTATTCTGTCAATATCTTTATTTAAAAACCAATCTGTCAAAATCTTTATTTAATAACAAATTCTGTCAATATTTTTACTTAAACACCAATTCTGTCAACATCTTCATTTAATAAACAATTCTGTCAATATCATTAATTAAAAAACAAATTCTTTCAATCTGTTTATTTAAAAACCAATTCTGTTAATATCTTTATTTAAAAACCAGTTCAGTCATTATCTTTATTTAATAACCAATTCTGACTGGCAATATCTTTAATTAATATCCAATTCTGTCAATATCTTTATTTTGTAAACAATTCTGTCAATATTTTAATTAATTACCAGTTCTGTCAATATCTTTATTTAATAACCAATTCTGTCAATATCTTTCTTTAAAAACCAATTCTGTCAATAACTTTATTTAAAAACCAGTTCTGTCAATATGTTTATTTAATAACCAATTCTGTGTGGCAATATCTTTATTTAATAACCAATTCTGTCAATATATTTATTTAATAACAAATTCTGTCAATAACTTTATTTTAATTAAAATTCTTTCTAGATATTTATTTAAAAACACTTCTGTCAATATGTGTACTTAAAAACCAATTCTGTCAATATCTTTATATAATATTCAATTCTGTAATAACCAATTCTGTCAATACCTTTATTTAATGAACACTTCTGTCAATATCTTTATTTAATAACCAACTCTGTCAATATCTTTATGTAATAATCAATTCTGTTATAACCAATTCTGTCAATATCATTATTTAAAAAACAATTCTGTCAATATATGTATTTAAAAATCAATTCGGTTAATATCTTTATTTAATAACCAATACTGTCAATATTTTATTTAAACAACAATTCTGTCAATATTTTTATTTAAAAACCAATTCTGTCAATATCTTTGCTTAATAACCAATTCTGTGAGTATCTTTATTTAATATCCAATTTTGTCCGTCAATATCTTTATTTAATAATCATTTCTGCCAATATCTTTTTTAAATAACCAATTCTGTCAGTATCTTTATTTTAATTAAAATTCTGTCAATATATTTATTTAAAAACCAATTCTGTCAATATGTGTACTTAAAAACCAATTCTGTCAATATCTTTATTTAATAACCATTTCTGTCAATATCTTTATGTAATAATCAATTCTGTAATAACCAATTCTGTCAATATCTTTATTTAAAAAACAATTCTGTCAATATCTTTATTTAAAAACCAATTCAGTCAATATCTTTATTCAATAACCTATTATGTCAATATCTTTATTAATTCTGTCAAAATCTTTATTTAATAACATATTCTGTTAATATTTTTATTTAAAAAACAATTCTGTCAACCTCTTTATTTAATAACCAATTCTCTCAAAATGTTTAATAAGCCATTCTGTCAATATATTTATTTAAAAACCCATTCTGTCAATAATTTTATTTAAAAACCAGTTGTGTCAATATCTTTATTTTATAACCAATTCTGTCAATATCTTTATTTAATAAACAATTCTGTCAGTATCTTTATTTAAAAACCAATTCTGTCAATATCTTTATTTAAAAACCAATTCTGTCAATATCTTTATTTAATAACCAGTTCTGTCAATATCTGTATGTAATAACCAATTCTGTCTGTCAATATCTTTATTTACTATTGAATTCTGTCAATATCTTTTTAAATAACCAATTCTGTCAATATATTTATTTAGTAAACAGTTCTGTCAATATATTTATCTAATAACCAATTCTGTCAATATCTTTATTTAATAATCAATTCAGTGGTAACCAATTCTGTCAATATCTTTATTTAAAAACATATTATGTCAATCTCTTTATTTAATAACCAATTCTCTCATTATCTTTATTTTAATTAAAATTCTGTCAATATCTTCATTTAAAAACAAATTCTGTCAATACCTTTACTTAATAAACAGTTCTGTCAATATCTTTAGTTAATAATCAATTCTGTAATAACCATTTGTGTCAATATCTTTATTTCAAAACCAATTCTGTCAATATCTTTTTTTAAAAAAAGCAATTCTGTCCATATAATTTGTTAAAAAAAATTCTATCAATATCTTTATTTAATAACCAACTCTGTCAGATTTTTATTCAATAACCAATTCTGTCAATATATTTATGTAATAACCTATTTTGTCAATATCTTTATTTAATAACCAATTCTGTCAATATCTTTATTTAATAACCAATTGTATCAGTATCTTTGTTTAAAAACCTATTTTGCCAATAACTTTTTTTAAAAAAACATTTCTGTCAATATGTTTATCTAATAACGAATTCTGTCAATATCTATATTTAAAAACCTATTTTATCAATATCTTTATTTAAAAACCAATTCTGTCAATATCTTTTTTTAAAAAACATTTCTGTCAATATCTTTATTTAATAACCAATTCTATCAGTATCTTGATTCAATAACCAATTCTGTCAATATATTTATGTAATAAACAATTCTGTCAGTATCTTTATTTAAAAATCAATTCTGTCTCTATGACTGATGACTATTGATATTTAAGCTTTATTTATTTCTGCTTTCCCATAAACTCTAACTGATGACTATTGATTAATCAAGATCATTTGTTTCTGATTTACTATTATCCACGAATGCTGAATATTGATTTTTCATGTTTATTTATTTCTGACTCACTGTTATCTATGACTGATGACTATTTATATTTCATTTTAGATATTCCTGATTTCTTATTACTATGACATATGACTGTTGGCTGTTCATGTTCATTTATTTCTGAATTACTATTATCCACGAATTGTTATTATTGATTATTCATGTTCATTTATTTCTGACTTACTATTATCTATGACTAATGAACTTTGATATCTCAGCTTTATTTTTTCATCTTTACAAATAACTATGATTGATGACTATTGATTAATCAATTTCATTTGTTTCTGATTTACTATTTTCCACGAATGCTGAATATTGATTATTCATGTTCATTTATTTCTGACTTACTATTATCTATGACTGATGACTATATATATTTCAGTGTTATATATTCCTGATTTCCTATTAACTGTGACATATGACTATTGGGTGTTCATGTTCATTTATTTCTGAATTACTATTATCCACAAAATGTTATTATTGATTATTCATGTTCATTTATTTCTGACTTGCTATTATCTATGACTAATGACCTTTGATAATTCAGCTTTATTTTTTCTTCTTTACAATTAACTATGATTGATGACTATTGATTAATCAATTTCATTTGTTTCTGATTTACTATTTTCCACGAATGCTGAATATTGATTATTCATGTTCATTTATTTCTGACTTACTATTATCTATGACTGATGACTATATATATTTCAGTGTTATATATTCCTGATTTCCTATTAACTGTGACATATGACTATTGGGTGTTCATGTTCATTTATTTCTGAATTACTATTATCCACAAAATGTTATTATTGATTATTCATGTTCATTTATTTCTGACTTGCTATTATCTATGACTAATGACCTTTGATAATTCAGCTTTATTTTTTCTTCTTTACAATTAACTATGATTGATGACTATTGATTAATCAATTTCATTTGTTTCTGATTTACTATTTTCCACGAATGCTGAATATTGATTATTCATGTTCATTTATTTCTGACTTACTATTATCTATGACTGATGACTATATATATTTCAGTGTTATATATTCCTGATTTCCTATTAACTGTGACATATGACTATTGGGTGTTCATGTTCATTTATTTCTGAATTACTATTATCCACAAAATGTTATTATTGATTATTCATGTTCATTTATTTCTGACTTGCTATTATCTATGACTAATGACCTTTGATAATTCAGCTTTATTTTTTCTTCTTTACAATTAACTATGATTGATGACTATTGATTAATCAATTTCATTTGTTTCTGATTTACTATTTTCCACGAATGCTGAATATTGATTATTCATGTTCATTTATTTCTGACTTACTATTATCTATGACTGATGACTATATATATTTCAGTGTTATATATTCCTGATTTCCTATTAACTGTGACATATGACTATTGGGTGTTCATGTTCATTTATTTCTGAATTACTATTATCCACAAAATGTTATTATTGATTATTCATGTTCATTTATTTCTGACTTGCTATTATCTATGACTAATGACCTTTGATAATTCAGCTTTATTTTTTCTTCTTTACAATTAACTATGATTGATGACTATTGATTAATCAATTTCATTTGTTTCTGATTTACTATTTTCCACGAATGCTGAATATTGATTATTCATGTTCATTTATTTCTGACTTACTATTATCTATGACTGATGACTATATATATTTCAGTGTTATATATTCCTGATTTCCTATTAACTGTGACATATGACTATTGGGTGTTCATGTTCATTTATTTCTGAATTACTATTATCCACAAAATGTTATTATTGATTATTCATGTTCATTTATTTCTGACTTGCTATTATCTATGACTAATGACCTTTGATAATTCAGCTTTATTTTTTCTTCTTTACAATTAACTATGATTGATGACTATTGATTAATCAATTTCATTTGTTTCTGATTTACTATTTTCCACGAATGCTGAATATTGATTATTCATGTTCATTTATTTCTGACTTACTATTATCTATGACTGATGACTATATATATTTCAGTGTTATATATTCCTGATTTCCTATTAACTGTGACATATGACTATTGGGTGTTCATGTTCATTTATTTCTGAATTACTATTATCCACAAAATGTTATTATTGATTATTCATGTTCATTTATTTCTGACTTGCTATTATCTATGACTAATGACCTTTGATAATTCAGCTTTATTTTTTCTTCTTTACAATTAACTATGATTGATGACTATTGATTAATCAATTTCATTTGTTTCTGATTTACTATTTTCCACGAATGCTGAATATTGATTATTCATGTTCATTTATTTCTGACTTACTATTATCTATGACTGATGACTATATATATTTCAGTGTTATATATTCCTGATTTCCTATTAACTGTGACATATGACTATTGGGTGTTCATGTTCATTTATTTCTGAATTACTATTATCCACAAAATGTTATTATTGATTATTCATGTTCATTTATTTCTGACTTGCTATTATCTATGACTAATGACCTTTGATAATTCAGCTTTATTTTTTCTTCTTTACAATTAACTATGATTGATGACTATTGATTAATCAATTTCATTTGTTTCTGATTTACTATTTTCCACGAATGCTGAATATTGATTATTCATGTTCATTTATTTCTGACTTACTATTATCTATGACTGATGACTATATATATTTCAGTGTTATATATTCCTGATTTCCTATTAACTGTGACATATGACTATTGGGTGTTCATGTTCATTTATTTCTGAATTACTATTATCCACAAAATGTTATTATTGATTATTCATGTTCATTTATTTCTGACTTGCTATTATCTATGACTAATGACCTTTGATAATTCAGCTTTATTTTTTCTTCTTTACAATTAACTATGATTGATGACTATTGATTAATCAATTTCATTTGTTTCTGATTTACTATTTTCCACGAATGCTGAATATTGATTATTCATGTTCATTTATTTCTGACTTACTATTATCTATGACTGATGACTATATATATTTCAGTGTTATATATTCCTGATTTCCTATTAACTGTGACATATGACTATTGGGTGTTCATGTTCATTTATTTCTGAATTACTATTATCCACAAAATGTTATTATTGATTATTCATGTTCATTTATTTCTGACTTGCTATTATCTATGACTAATGACCTTTGATAATTCAGCTTTATTTTTTCTTCTTTACAATTAACTATGATTGATGACTATTGATTAATCAATTTCATTTGTTTCTGATTTACTATTTTCCACGAATGCTGAATATTGATTATTCATGTTCATTTATTTCTGACTTACTATTATCTATGACTGATGACTATATATATTTCAGTGTTATATATTCCTGATTTCCTATTAACTGTGACATATGACTATTGGGTGTTCATGTTCATTTATTTCTGAATTACTATTATCCACAAAATGTTATTATTGATTATTCATGTTCATTTATTTCTGACTTGCTATTATCTATGACTAATGACCTTTGATAATTCAGCTTTATTTTTTCTTCTTTACAATTAACTATGATTGATGACTATTGATTAATCAATTTCATTTGTTTCTGATTTACTATTTTCCACGAATGCTGAATATTGATTATTCATGTTCATTTATTTCTGACTTACTATTATCTATGACTGATGACTATATATATTTCAGTGTTATATATTCCTGATTTCCTATTAACTGTGACATATGACTATTGGGTGTTCATGTTCATTTATTTCTGAATTACTATTATCCACAAAATGTTATTATTGATTATTCATGTTCATTTATTTCTGACTTGCTATTATCTATGACTAATGACCTTTGATAATTCAGCTTTATTTTTTCTTCTTTACAATTAACTATGATTGATGACTATTGATTAATCAATTTCATTTGTTTCTGATTTACTATTTTCCACGAATGCTGAATATTGATTATTCATGTTCAGTTATTTCTGACTTACTATTATCTATGACTGATGCCTATTGATATTTCAGCTATATATTTCTGATTTACTATGAACTCTGATGAGTATTGACTATTCGTGTCCATTTATTTCTGATTTACTATTATCCACGAATGCTGAATGTTGATTATTCATGTTCATTTATTTCTGGCTTACTATTATCTATGACTGATGACTAATGATATTTCACCTTTATAT
>NW_021626728.1:0-6058 GCF_004785775.1 Grammomys surdaster
TATTTCTGACTTACTATTATCTATGACTGATGACTATTGATATTTCATCTTTACTTATTTCTGATTTACTCTTATCTACGACTGATAACTAAAGATATTTCACCTTTAATTATTTCTTGTTTCCTATTAATTATGACCGATGACTATTGATTATTCATGTTCATTTTTTTCAGATTTACAATTATCCAAGAATGGGGAACATTGATTATTAATGATCACTTATTTCTGATTTACTATTATCAACGATTGTTGAATATTGATTATTCCTGTTCATTTATTTCTGATTTACTATTTTCTATGACTGATGACTATTGATATTTCAGCTTTGTTTATTTCTTATTTCCTATTAACTGTAACTGATAACTTTTGGTTATTCATGTTCATTTATTTCTGATTTACTCTTATCCATGAAACAGAATATTGATTATTCCTGTTCATTTATTTCTGATTTACTATTTTCTATGACTGATGACTATTGATACTTCAGCTTTATTTACTTCTGATTTCCTATGAACTATGACTGATGACTATTGATTATTCCTGTTCATTAATTTCTGATTTACTATTATCTAAGACTGATGACTGAAGATATTTCAGCTTTATTTATTTCTGATTTTTTATTAACTATGACTGAAGACTATTCATTATTCATGTTCATTTATTTCTGATTTACTATTTCTTATGAATGGTGAATACTGATTATTCTTTTTCATTTACTTCTGACTTACTATTATCTATGATTGATGACTATTGATATTTCAGGTTTATTTATTTCTGATTTCCTATTAACTTTGACTTATGACTATTGATTTTTCATGTTCATTTATTTCTGTTTTTCTGGTATCCACATATGGTGAATATTGATTATTCATGTTCATTTATTTCTGACTTACTATTATTTTTGATTGATGACTATTGATACGTCACATTTTTTTATTTCTGATTTCCTATTTACTATGACTGATGATTTTTGGTTATTCATGTTCGTTTATTTCTGATTTACTATTATCCACCAATGGTGTGTATTAATTAATCATGTTCTGTGACCCGCGTCACCTTCTCGCCAGCAAGAACGGACTTGGACACCAGGATCCTTCTGCAGCAAGCTTTATTCCAATGAAAATGAGGAAAGACCCCGAGGGGAAGAGGAGCTCTCCTTATATACCCATCGGGTCGGCGTGTCCCTACTCTATTGGCTGATGCGTCTCGGCAGATATGACAATTCGGGCTGCGTCAGTTTTTGACAGTTACTGGCTGCTCAGTTTTTCACCTTACTGGTGTTTAATGGCGATTTCAGGAGGGAGACTACGCATGCGTGGCAGCGCACCACATCTCCCCCTGTTTTAAATATTAATTGGAGCAGAAGGTCTCACTTCACTGGGTGCAATGGGCCACGGCCCTCCAGGTGCAGAAGCTGAGACCCTGCATGGGTGATTCTTGGGGAGGTTCTGTAGCCCCTTTCGTTTGAGGCCTCATGATGGTACTGAGCCTGCAAAGGAGAGCAATGCTCAAATCCTTACCCGTCACTGGGTCGATCTCCCCACCCGAGATAGCCCTGTCTTAGGTGGACCGAGTCTTACTTGACACTCCATCATTGACATACCAGCCCTTATCATGGAACAGAGACCTCGTGGGCAAGAATAGTATAGGGGCTATCGATGTTAGTCCCTGAGCATGGTCATCCAGATGCCGATAGAGTCACCATTTTCGAAGGCTGCAAAGGCCTGAGCCACCACCACCCTATCTCTCTGTCATTGAGCTCACATCCTACACAGCAGAAAAAGGGTACCCGCCAGACCCAGGCACAAAATAGCTCCAAAAAGTCCCATTCCCACCCACTCTTTAAAGAAAGAGAAAGCTGAAGAGATCCAGGAGGAGAGTCCCTCAGTCAGGGACAGATCCACGCGCCTCGAGTTGATGGCCACCACAGCTGCTCTCAATTTTTTGAGTGTCTCATCGAAGTTTTCCAACCAATTTCCTGCAAGATATTGAAACAATTTCCTGGACAGATTAGCTACATTATGTCTGACTGGTATGGGTTTTGGAAAGGCAGATAATATGGCCCATCATTGTTCCCCCGATATACTAGGAACCTGTATCCCTTGGATCAGCATGAGGGCTGTCATCAGAGTTTGGAGGGTCCGCCTGGGTGTCATCTTCTAATATCGCGAGTCGTCGCGTCAGTCACTCTGGTACCCAAAACGGGTTGTCTTCTTCCTGCGGAAAAACACAAACCGCTCCCCTGGCTCTTATTAAAATAGGATCCAGGCCTTTCCATTGTCCGGTCAAGACATCCTTCCATTTGACCATCTCTTTTGGCCTGTCAGGCTCTAAACAGTGACGGTCAGCAGCTGAATGGCCCTGACTGTCCAGATTTTTTAAAAAATTGAGGGTAAAACGTGCTATGGAAATGGTGACTCGTGCCACTGAGGGTAGAGCCTCCTCGACTCCCCCTTTTTGTTTTATTAGATAAGACTTAAGAGTGCCATGAGCCCATTCTATAATGCCTTATCCTTGGGGATTATAAGGGAGACCCATCAGATGGGTCACCTCCATTTGGCGACAAAATTGTCCAAACTTTTGAGAAGTGTAAGCTGGTTAAATTAAACTGTGTTTGTATTGCCATAGGGCTGTTGTGAGCACATGAGTAGCAATAATGCAAACAGCCAACAATTTATCATAGTCTATATACTGTATCTGTCGATAACTAACAGCTTACTCTACTCTTAGCAAAGCTGTTCCTCTTTCATCAGTTAATTGTCAAGGGGAATTAGGACTCGCATCTCCCTTGAGAATATTAAACAGAGGTTTACGTTCTCCTATGGTAAGCTGAAGATGAGGTTTTAGCCAATTAATATCTGTTAACAACTTTTGAGAATCATTAAAAGTAAAACATTTTTTGTATGTACACCTCCAAGCCAGAAGATGGCACTAGATCCCACTACAAATGGTTGTAAGCCACCATGTGGTTGCTGGGAATCGAACTCTTAATATTTTTGGTTGTGAGTCTAGCCTTTAACGGCGGAACCATCTCTCTAGCCCCAATTATCCATTCTTATTGAAATTTTCTGTGTCACAATCTGCTTAAGATATAACTAAGTTCCCAAATACTGAAAAGATACTGTCTTTGAATCTTTTCTGGAGTGATAAGGACTCTAAAATATAAAGCTCATTGTATTAGGGCAAAGGCGTACAGAAAAACTCCTTTAGAGAGATCAGCTAACAAAATATACAATGAATAATATACACTGAGAGATTTAAATGTTTAACTTTTGTATTAAAGCAACAACAATTTTTTTAGGCCATTAATCATTCTTTGAGGCAAGCTTTTTTAATGAATGGCTTCATGGGCTCTCAAAAATCACAAGCAAATTCACTTAATGTAAACCTCTCACCTTTACCAGGAGGTAAAGGAACTGTATAAAACAATCCTCTAAATCTATAATAATTTTATATGCATTTAATTGAATGGCAGCTGGAGTAGGCAAGTCAGGCTGTAGTGCCCCATTAGTTTTATAAATCTTAAATTTGAACATTGCTTTTGGATTAATTGAATAACCAACTCCTTTTAGCTGAGTGAAGTATCAGATAATAAAAGCCAAGCTGAAGGCAATCTTCTCCTCTAATAATTGTTAAATAGCCCCAGTATCTATCAATCCCTCAAAACCCCCTTTCCTTCAATTATTAATTTAAGATTAGGTCTCTTGTTACTGATAAGACCTAATACACATCAGAGGAACCAAAGCCATCTTATCTTCTATCACTCTCAACAATTTTGGCCTGGCCCATAAGCTGTTTTGAATTTCTTTTGAGTCTGAGGCTGACACCTCCCTAAGGAACAAACAAGTCAATAAACAAATTCTAGAAAACACCTTTCTAGGGGCAGGTCAGGACAAAAGGAATGTCTGAAATCCAAGCTTCTGCCACACCCACTCTGTACAAAGTCTTGATTCAAATGTAAATGTTCTTAATCTTGGCCTATATCCTGAGGCCTGGCCCAAGGATTATCCTTCCTGCACCAAGGACAAGTTTGTCAGGTAACCTTGGTCACCTGACTGTTGCTCAAGCCTCTGTTCCTGGGACAGTCACTTTAAAAACTATCTAAATTTTCACATTTAAAACACCCCCCATCCCTATGGCTCTGTGCAAGCTATGGCCAGACCCTGATTGTATGAGGGTGCAATTTCATCGCAAAGACGAATGTATCTAAGTCTGTCTTTGCTTGTATGGTCTGAGAGCTGTGTAGGAAGTTCAACCTGATTAACATCACACTGACCTTCTCCTACAAGCATGTTAAGATCCCAGTCTACGTGCCTGTCTGAGCATTCATCATGGCACTATGATTTTTACTAGTACCACTCCAATCTGAGCGCCAAATCAAGTAATCTCCTCCTGACAAAATAGCCAACTCTGCTCTATCCTCTTCTGAACCATAAACATGGATGAGTCAAAGAATTCCAAACTCACAATTGAACTGCCAACTGTAGCCAATGAAATACTGGCAGTTTAACTAAATTTTTAAATTTCTTTTGTAACATTAGAGTATAACCATTAATTTTGAGAAGCAAAACCAGAAGCAAAAGCAATGTAAACAATCTATTTTTCTAAAGGCAACACCAAGTAGATTACCTTTATGTTACAAAGTTTTGCTGCCAATTCTTACATATGAATGCATGAAGCAGTTTTTACTATCTCATTGAAGAGATACTGTTTTAAAATCTTATTTTTTATACACCTGGTTTCTGATTGACTCTAACCCTGAGTTAGTTTTGCGCCAACTTTCTGTTACCAAAGTTGTAAATTTCTAATCACATCCAATAATTTAAGCCAATAATCTATAACCAAGACATGTAGAACATTTTTATACTTTTAAAACCAATCAGAAACAAAATGAAATGGCTACATATCGTATTTTTAGATCAAACAAAATTTGTTGCCTTTTCTAGCTGTAATTTCAAGAGAAAAGCACCTTGTCACAGAGATTTTTCTAGGACAAAACAACTCTTAGCTTCTTTATAAAACCCAAAAAGCTACTGGTCTCTTTTAAAAGCAGCTTATGCCAACAATCAATTCCTGGAAAGGCTTTTTCAGCTCAGCTCAACTCTTAGCTACAGGTGTAGGGTAGCTTATCAGCCTCTGTTGTATAAATTAAGACTGCCTTTAAAACAAAGTTAAACTAGCCCAAGGGTTGGATCAAGCAGTTTTAACGATCTTTTCTTTTGAACATGCAACAAACACAGAACATTTAGACAACGACACAAAAAGCAAACACAAATACATGGACATTGGCGTGCCAAGGACAGACAACAAAGGACATCTAGAAGCTACAGAGAAATTCAGGACGTCTCTCGAATTCATGTTTCTTTTCTAGATGAGCTCTGAAATAGCCTTTTCATTCTTTTTTTGTTGACACAGCTCAGAGAGAGGACACCTGTATTTCTAAAACCTTTTCTCTCTCTCTCATATTCAAGATGTAACTTTTTATCTCATTCATTGGAGATGTTGCAGGCAGCTATTGTAACACCTCAGTATCCTGTTTTATTTTTTCTTAGTTTTCCAATTCCTTTTAACCCTGCTCTTTCCACCTGAAGCAGCTCTTTCCTCTTCAGAGGAAGTTAGCTCCTCCGACTCAGAGCCACCAAGCCCCAAGACCTCCGGCTCCTTTACCGGATAAAGAGGTTTCTTTTCTGGGGCCTTTTCTCCTTTCCTACGTCCCTCTCCCAGGGCATCCTTTCCCTTATCTTTCACTTCCTCGGACTGTGTGTCTTTGGAAGGGTTTTTTTTCTTAGACATGCCTTTTTTTCTTTTTTCTTTCTGAGCTCCCTTTTTTTTCTGAACTCCTAAGCGCTTACGCTGCTCTGTTTCTTACATGTGGCCCTGTAGTCCGTCTAGCACTTCCTGGCCTGCCGCTACAGTAGAGTGGCTTTTCTCATCCTGCAAAACCAGAAGGAAGAGAACAAGCACTGCCTGGGGAGGGAGACGAAATAATTCAAGTCCAAACATGTCTCTCAGAACTTTACCTTGTCCTATGGTTCTGGATCTGCTCCGCAAGCGGAGG
>NW_021626729.1:0-2937 GCF_004785775.1 Grammomys surdaster
TAAAAACCAATTCTGTCAACATCTTTATTTCATAACCAATTCTGACAGTATATTAAAAAAGCCGTTCTGTCAATATCATTATTTAATAACCAATTTTGTCAATATCTTTATTAAAAACCAATTCTGCCAATATCTTTATTTAATAACCAATTCTGTCAATATCATTATTCAATAATCAATTCTTTGATCACGAATTCTGTCAATATCTTTATTAAGAAACCAATTCTGTGAATATCTTTATTTTAAAAAAAATTCTGTCAATATCTTCATTTAATAACCAACTCTGTCTGTCAATATCTTTATTTAATAACCAATTCTGTCAATATATTTATTTAATAACCAATTATGTCAATATCTTTATTTAATAATCAATTCTGTAATAACAAATTCTGTCAATATGTTTATTTAATAACCAATTCTGTCAACATCTTTATTTATTAATCAATTCTTTCAAAATCTTTATTTAAGAACCAATTCTTTCAATATCTTTATTTAAAAACTAATTCTGTCAATACCTTTAGTTAGTAACCAGTTCTGTCAATATCTATATAAATTAAACAATTCTGTCTGTCAATATCTTTATTTAAACACCAGTTCTGTCAATATCTTTCTTTAATAACCAATTCTGTCAGTATCTTTATTTAGAAACCAATTATGTCAATATCTTTATTTAATAAACAGTTCTGTAAGTATATTTATTTAATAACCAATTATGTCAATATATTTATTTAAAAACCAATTCTGTCAACATCTTTATTTAATAAACAATCCTGTCAATATCTTATTTAAAAAACCAACTCTGTCAATATCTTTATTTTAAAAAATTTCTGTCAATATCTTTATTTAATAACAAATACTGTCACTATTTTTATTTAAAAACCAATTCTGTCAACATCTTTATTTAATAACCAATTCTGAAAATATTTTTAATAAGCCACTCTGTCAATATCTTTATTTAAAAGCTAATTCTGTCAATATCCTTATTTAAAAACCAGTTCTGTCAATATCTTTATTTTAAACAAAATTCTGTCAATATCTTTATTTAAAAAACAATTCTGTCAATATTTTATTTAAAGACCAATTCTGTAAATATCTTTATTTAAAAACCATTTCTGTCAATATCTTTATTACATAATCAATTTTGTAATAACCAAATCTGTCGATATCTTTATTTAAAATCAATTCTGTCAATATCTTTATTTAACAACCAATTCTCTCAATATCTTTATTTAAAAACCAATTCTGTCAATTATCTTTAGTTAGTAACCAATTCTGTCAATATCTGTATATAGTAACCAATACTGTCTGTCAATATCTTTATTTAATAAACAGATCTGTCAATATCTTTATTTAAAAACCAATACTGTCAATATCTTTATTTAATATTCAATTCTGTAATAACCATTTCTATCAATATCTTTATTTACTAAAGAGTTCTCTCCATATATTTATTTAATAACCAATTCTGTCAATATCTTTATTTAATGATGAATTATGTAATAACCAATTTTGTCAATATCTTTAATTAAAAACCAATTTTCTCAATATCTTTCTTTAAAAAACCATTCTTTCAATATCTTTATTTAAAAATCAGTTCTGTCAATATCTGTATATAATAACCAATTCTGTCAGCCAATATCTTTATTTAATAACCAATTCTGCAGTATCTTTATTTAATAACCAATTCTGTCAATATCTTTATTTAAAAATCAATTATGTAATAACGAATACTGTCAATATCTTTATTTAAAAACCAGTTCTGTCAATATATTTATTTAATTAGCAATTGTGTCTCTCAATATCTTTATTTAATAAACTATTCTGTCAATATATTTATTTAATAACCAGTTCTGTCAATATCTTTAGTTAATAACCAATTCTGTCAATATATTTCTTCAATAAACAGTTCTGTAAGTATCTTTATTGAAAAAACAACTCTGTCACTATCTTTATTTAAAAACCAATTCTGTCAATGTCTACATTTAATAAACAATTCTGTCAGTTTTTTTATTTAATAATCAATTCTGTCAATATCTTTATTTAGTGAACAATTCTGTAATAACCAAATATGTCAATATCTTTATTTAATAAACAATTCTGTCAATATCTTTATTCAAATATCAATTCTGTCAATATCTTTATTTAAAAACCAATTGTGTCAATGTTGTTATTTATTAATCAATTCTGTAATAACCAATTCTGTCAATATCTTTATTTAATAAACAGTTCTGTCAATATCTTTATTTAATAACCAATTGTGTCAATATCTTTATTTAATAATCAATATTGTAATAACCAATTCTGCAATATCTTTATTTAATAACCTATTCTGTCAATATCTTTATTTAAAAACCAATTCTGTCAATATCTTTTTTTAATAAATAATTCTGTCAATATCTTTATTTAATAACCAGTCCTGTCAATATCTTTATTTAATATCCAATTCTGTTAATATCTTTATTTAGTAATCAATTCTGTAATAACAAATTCTGTCAATATCTTTATATAAAAACCAAGTCTGTCAATATCTTTATTACTAATCAATTCATTCGGTATCTTTATTTAATAACCAGTTCGGTCATTATCTTTATTTAAAATTCATTTCTGTCAATATCTTTATTTAATAACCAATTCTGTTAATATATTAATTTAAAAACCAATTCTGTAAATATCTTTATTTAATAATCAATTATATAATAACAAATTCTGTCAGTATCTTTATTCACAAACTAATTCTGTCACTATCTTTATTTAAAAACCAATTCTGTCAATACCTTTATTTAACAAACAATTCTGTCAGTATCTTTATTTAATAGCCAATTCTGTCTATATTTTTATTTAATAATCAATTCTGTAATAAACAATTCTGTCAATATCTTTACTTAAAAACCAATTCTGTCAACATCTTTATTTCATAACCAATTCTGACAATATCTT
>NW_021626730.1:0-7206 GCF_004785775.1 Grammomys surdaster
TATTTCTGACTTACTATTATCTATGACTGATGACTATTGATATTTCATCTTTACTTATTTCTGATTTACTCTTATCTACGACTGATAACTAAAGATATTTCACCTTTAATTATTTCTTGTTTCCTATTAATTATGACCGATGACTATTGATTATTCATGTTCATTTTTTTCAGATTTACAATTATCCAAGAATGGGGAACATTGATTATTAATGATCACTTATTTCTGATTTACTATTATCAACGATTGTTGAATATTGATTATTCCTGTTCATTTATTTCTGATTTACTATTTTCTATGACTGATGACTATTGATATTTCAGCTTTGTTTATTTCTTATTTCCTATTAACTGTAACTGATAACTTTTGGTTATTCATGTTCATTTATTTCTGATTTACTCTTATCCATGAAACAGAATATTGATTATTCCTGTTCATTTATTTCTGATTTACTATTTTCTATGACTGATGACTATTGATATTTCAGCTTTGTTTATTTCTTATTTCCTATTAACTGTAACTGATAACTTTTGGTTATTCATGTTCATTTATTTCTGATTTACTCTTATCCATGAAACAGAATATTGATTATTCCTGTTCATTTATTTCTGATTTACTATTTTCTATGACTGATGACTATTGATATTTCAGCTTTGTTTATTTCTTATTTCCTATTAACTGTAACTGATAACTTTTGGTTATTCATGTTCATTTATTTCTGATTTACTCTTATCCATGAAACAGAATATTGATTATTCCTGTTCATTTATTTCTGATTTACTATTTTCTATGACTGATGACTATTGATATTTCAGCTTTGTTTATTTCTTATTTCCTATTAACTGTAACTGATAACTTTTGGTTATTCATGTTCATTTATTTCTGATTTACTCTTATCCATGAAACAGAATATTGATTATTCCTGTTCATTTATTTCTGATTTACTATTTTCTATGACTGATGACTATTGATATTTCAGCTTTGTTTATTTCTTATTTCCTATTAACTGTAACTGATAACTTTTGGTTATTCATGTTCATTTATTTCTGATTTACTCTTATCCATGAAACAGAATATTGATTATTCCTGTTCATTTATTTCTGATTTACTATTTTCTATGACTGATGACTATTGATATTTCAGCTTTGTTTATTTCTTATTTCCTATTAACTGTAACTGATAACTTTTGGTTATTCATGTTCATTTATTTCTGATTTACTCTTATCCATGAAACAGAATATTGATTATTCCTGTTCATTTATTTCTGATTTACTATTTTCTATGACTGATGACTATTGATATTTCAGCTTTGTTTATTTCTTATTTCCTATTAACTGTAACTGATAACTTTTGGTTATTCATGTTCATTTATTTCTGATTTACTCTTATCCATGAAACAGAATATTGATTATTCCTGTTCATTTATTTCTGATTTACTATTTTCTATGACTGATGACTATTGATATTTCAGCTTTGTTTATTTCTTATTTCCTATTAACTGTAACTGATAACTTTTGGTTATTCATGTTCATTTATTTCTGATTTACTCTTATCCATGAAACAGAATATTGATTATTCCTGTTCATTTATTTCTGATTTACTATTTTCTATGACTGATGACTATTGATACTTCAGCTTTATTTACTTCTGATTTCCTATGAACTATGACTGATGACTATTGATTATTCCTGTTCATTAATTTCTGATTTACTATTATCTAAGACTGATGACTGAAGATATTTCAGCTTTATTTATTTCTGATTTTTTATTAACTATGACTGAAGACTATTCATTATTCATGTTCATTTATTTCTGATTTACTATTTCTTATGAATGGTGAATACTGATTATTCTTTTTCATTTACTTCTGACTTACTATTATCTATGATTGATGACTATTGATATTTCAGGTTTATTTATTTCTGATTTCCTATTAACTTTGACTTATGACTATTGATTTTTCATGTTCATTTATTTCTGTTTTTCTGGTATCCACATATGGTGAATATTGATTATTCATGTTCATTTATTTCTGACTTACTATTATTTTTGATTGATGACTATTGATACGTCACATTTTTTTATTTCTGATTTCCTATTTACTATGACTGATGATTTTTGGTTATTCATGTTCGTTTATTTCTGATTTACTATTATCCACCAATGGTGTGTATTAATTAATCATGTTCTGTGACCCGCGTCACCTTCTCGCCAGCAAGAACGGACTTGGACACCAGGATCCTTCTGCAGCAAGCTTTATTCCAATGAAAATGAGGAAAGACCCCGAGGGGAAGAGGAGCTCTCCTTATATACCCATCGGGTCGGCGTGTCCCTTCTCTATTGGCTGATGCGTCTCGGCAGATATGACAATTCGGGCTGCGTCAGTTTTTGACAGTTACTGGCTGCTCAGTTTTTCACCTTACTGGTGTTTAATCGCGATTTCAGGAGGGAGACTACGCATGCGTGGCAGCGCACCACATCTCCCCCTGTTTTAAATATTAATTGGAGCAGAAGGTCTCACTTCACTGGGTGCAATGGGCCACGGCCCTCCAGGTGCAGAAGCTGAGACCCTGCATGGGTGATTCTTGGGGAGGTTCTGTAGCCCCTTTCGTTTGAGGCCTCATGATGGTACTGAGCCTGCAAAGGAGAGCAATGCTCAAATCCTTACCCGTCACTGGGTCGATCTCCCCACCCGAGATAGCCCTGTCTTAAGTGGACCGAGTCTTACTTGACACTCCATCATTGACATACCAGCCCTTATCATGGAACAGAGACCTCGTGGGCAAGAATAGTATAGGGGCTATCGATGTTAGTCCCTGAGCATGGTCATCCAGATGCCGATAGAGTCACCATTTTCGAAGGCTGCAAAGGCCTGAGCCACCACCACCCTATCTCTCTGTCATTGAGCTCACATCCTACACAGCAGAAAAAGGGTACCCGCCAGACCCAGGCACAAAATAGCTCCAAAAAGTCCCATTCCCACCCACTCTTTAAAGAAAGAGAAAGCTGAAGAGATCCAGGAGGAGAGTCCCTCAGTCAGGGACAGATCCACGCGCCTCGAGTTGATGGCCACCACAGCTGCTCTCAATTTTTTGAGTGTCTCATCGAAGTTTTCCAACCAATTTCCTGCAAGATATTGAAACAATTTCCTGGACAGATTAGCTACATTATGTCTGACTGGTATGGGTTTTGGAAAGGCAGATAATATGGCCCATCATTGTTCCCCCGATATACTAGGAACCTGTATCCCTTGGATCAGCATGAGGGCTGTCATCAGAGTTTGGAGGGTCCGCCTGGGTGTCATCTTCTAATATCGCGAGTCGTCGCGTCAGTCACTCTGGTACCCAAAACGGGTTGTCTTCTTCCTGCGGAAAAACACAAACCGCTCCCCTGGCTCTTATTAAAATAGGATCCAGGCCTTTCCATTGTCCGGTCAAGACATCCTTCCATTTGACCATCTCTTTTGGCCTGTCAGGCTCTAAACAGTGACGGTCAGCAGCTGAATGGCCCTGACTGTCCAGATTTTTTAAAAAATTGAGGGTAAAACGTGCTATGGAAATGGTGACTCGTGCCACTGAGGGTAGAGCCTCCTCGACTCCCCCTTTTTGTTTTATTAGATAAGACTTAAGAGTGCCATGAGCCCATTCTATAATGCCTTATCCTTGGGGATTATAAGGGAGACCCATCAGATGGGTCACCTCCATTTGGCGACAAAATTGTCCAAACTTTTGAGAAGTGTAAGCTGGTTAAATTAAACTGTGTTTGTATTGCCATAGGGCTGTTGTGAGCACATGAGTAGCAATAATGCAAACAGCCAACAATTTATCATAGTCTATATACTGTATCTGTCGATAACTAACAGCTTACTCTACTCTTAGCAAAGCTGTTCCTCTTTCATCAGTTAATTGTCAAGGGGAATTAGGACTCGAATCTCCCTTGAGAATATTAAACAGAGGTTTACGTTCTCCTATGGTAAGCTGAAGATGAGGTTTTAGCCAATTAATATCTGTTAACAACTTTTGAGAATCATTAAAAGTAAAACATTTTTTGTATGTACACCTCCAAGCCAGAAGATGGCACTAGATCCCACTACAAATGGTTGTAAGCCACCATGTGGTTGCTGGGAATCGAACTCTTAATATTTTTGATTGTGAGTCTAGCCTTTAACGGCGGAACCATCTCTCTAGCCCCAATTATCCATTCTTATTGAAATTTTCTGTGTCACAATCTGCTTAAGATATAACTAAGTTCCCAAATACTGAAAAGATACTGTCTTTGAATCTTTTCTGGAGTGATAAGGACTCTAAAATATAAAGCTCATTGTATTAGGGCAAAGGCGTACAGAAAAACTCCTTTAGAGAGATCAGCTAACAAAATATACAATGAATAATATACACTGAGAGATTTAAATGTTTAACTTTTGTATTAAAGCAACAACAATCTTTTTAGGCCATTAATCATTCTTTGAGGCAAGCTTTTTTAATGAATGGCTTCATGGGCTCTCAAAAATCACAAGCAAATTCACTTAATGTAAACCTCTCACCTTTACCAGGAGGTAAAGGAACTGTATAAAACAATCCTCTAAATCTATAATAATTTTATATGCATTTAATTGAATGGCAGCTGGAGTAGGCAAGTCAGGCTGTAGTGCCCCATTAGTTTTATAACTCTTAAATTTGAACATTGCTTTTGGATTAATTGAATAACCAACTCCTTTTAGCTGAGTGAAGTATCAGATAATAAAAGCCAAGCTGAAGGCAATCTTCTCCTCTAATAATTGTTAAATAGCCCCAGTATCTATCAATCCCTCAAAACCCCCTTTCCTTCAATTATTAATTTAAGATTAGGTCTCTTGTTACTGATAAGACCTAATACACATCAGAGGAACCAAAGCCATCTTGTCTTCTATCACTCTCAACAATTTTGGCCTGGCCCATAAGCTGTTTTGAATTTCTTTTGAGTCGGAGGCTGACACCTCCCTAAGGAACAAACAAGTCAATAAACAAATTCTAGAAAACACCTTTCTAGAGGCAGGTCAGGACAAAAGGAATGTCTGAAATCCAAGCTTCTGCCACACCCACTCTGTACAAAGTCTTGATTCAAATGTAAATGTTCTTAATCTTGGCCTATATCCTGAGGCCTGGCCCAAGGATTATCCTTCCTGCACCAAGGACAAGTTTGTCAGGTAACCTTGGTCACCTGACTGTTGCTCAAGCCTCTGTTCCTGGGACAGTCACTTTAAAAACTATCTAAATTTTCACATTTAAAACACCCCCCATCCCTATGGCTCTGTGCAAGCTATGGCCAGACCCTGATTGTATGAGGGTGCAATTTCATCGCAAAGACGAATGTATCTAAGTCTGTCTTTGCTTGTATGGTCTGAGAGCTGTGTTGGAAGTTCAACCTGATTAACATCACACTGACCTTCTCCTACAAGCATGTTAAGATCCCAGTCTACGTGCCTGTCTGAGCATTCATCATGGCACTATGATTTTTACTAGTACCACTCCAATCTGAGCGCCAAATCAAGTAATCTCCTCCTGACAAAATAGCCAACTCTGCTCTATCCTCTTCTGAACCATAAACATGGATGAGTCAAAGAATTCCAAACTCACAATTGAACTGCCAACTGTAGCCAATGGAATACTGGCAGTTTAACTAAATTTTTAAATTTCTTTTGTAACATTAGAGTATAACCATTAATTTTGAGAAGCAAAACCAGAAGCAAAAGCAATGTAAACAATCTATTTTTCTAAAGTCAACACCAAGTAGATTACCTTTATGTTACAAAGTTTTGCTGCCAATTCTTACATATGAATGCATGAAGCAGTTTTTACTATCTCATTGAAGAGATACTGTTTTAAAATCTTATTTTTTATACACCTGGTTTCTGATTGACTCTAACCCTGAGTTAGTTTTGCGCCAACTTTCTGTTACCAAAGTTGTAAATTTCTAATCACATCCAATAATTTAAGCCAATAATCTATAACCAAGACATGTAGAACATTTTTATACTTTTAAAACCAATCAGAAACAAAATGAAATGGCTACATATCTTATTTTTAGATCAAACAAAATTTGTTGCCTTTTCTAGCTGTAATTTCAAGAGAAAAGCACCTTGTCACAGAGATTTTTCTAGGACAAAACAACTCTTAGCTTCTTTATAAAACCCAAAAAGCTACTGGTCTCTTTTAAAAGCAGCTTATGCCAACAATCAATTCCTGGAAAGGCTTTTTCAGCTCAGCTCAACTCTTAGCTACAGGTGTAGGGTAGCTTATCAGCCTCTGTTGTATAAATTAAGACTGCCTTTAAAACAAAGTTAAACTAGCCCAAGGGTTGGATCAAGCAGTTTTAACGATCTTTTCTTTTGAACATGCAACAAACACAGAACATTTAGACAACGACACAAAAAGCAAACACAAACACATGGACATTGGCGTGCCAAGGACAGACAACAAAGGACATCTAGAAGCTACAGAGAAGTTCAGGACGTCTCTCGAATTCATGTTTCTTTTCTAGATGAGCTCTGAAATAGCCTTTTCATTCTTTTTTTGTTGACACAGCTCAGAGAGAGGACACCTGTATTTCTAAAACCTTTTCTCTCTCTCTCATATTCAAGATGTAACTTTTTATCTCATTCATTGGAGATGTTGCAGGCAGCTATTGTAACACCTCAGTATCCTGTTTTATTTTTTCTTAGTTTTCCAATTCCTTTTAACCCTGCTCTTTCCACCTGAAGCAGCTCTTTCCTCTTCAGAGGAAGTTAGCTCCTCCGACTCAGAGCCACCAAGCCCCAAGACCTCCGGCTCCTTTACCGGATAAAGAGGTTTCTTTTCTGGGGCCTTTTCTCCTTTCCTACGTCCCTCTCCCAGGGCATCCTTTCCCTTATCTTTCACTTCCTCGGACTGTGTGTCTTTGGAAGGGTTTTTTTTCTTAGACATGCCTTTTTTTCTTTTTTCTTTCTGAGCTCCCTTTTTTTTCTGAACTCCTAAGCGCTTACGCTGCTCTGTTTCTTACATGTGGCCCTGTAGTCCGTCTAGCACTTCCTGGCCTGCCGCTACAGTAGAGCGGCTTTTCTCATCCTGCAAAACCAGAAGGAAGAGAACAAGCACTGCCTGGGGAGGGAGACGAAATAATTCAAGTCCAAACATGTCTCTCGGAACTTTACCTTGTCCTATGGTTCTGGATCTGCTCCGCAAGCGGAGG
>NW_021626731.1:0-2936 GCF_004785775.1 Grammomys surdaster
TAAAAACCAATTCTGTCAACATCTTTATTTCATAACCAATTCTGACAGTATATTAAAAAAGCCGTTCTGTCAATATCATTATTTAATAACCAATTTTGTCAATATCTTTATTAAAAACCAATTCTGCCAATATCTTTATTTAATAACCAATTCTGTCAATATCATTATTCAATAATCAATTCTTTGATCACGAATTCTGTCAATATCTTTTTTAAGAAACCAATTCTGTGAATATCTTTATTTTAAAAAAAATTCTGTCAATATCTTCATTTAATAACCAACTCTGTCTGTCAATATCTTTATTTAATAACCAATTCTGTCAATATATTTATTTAATAACCAATTATGTCAATATCTTTATTTAATAATCAATTCTGTAATAACAAATTCTGTCAATATGTTTATTTAATAACCAATTCTGTCAACATCTTTATTTATTAATCAATTCTTTCAAAATCTTTATTTAAGAACCAATTCTTTCAATATCTTTATTTAAAAACTAATTCTGTCAATACCTTTAGTTAGTAACCAGTTCTGTCAATATCTATATAAATTAAACAATTCTGTCTGTCAATATCTTTATTTAAACACCAGTTCTGTCAATATCTTTCTTTAATAACCAATTCTGTCAGTATCTTTATTTAGAAACCAATTATGTCAATATCTTTATTTAATAAACAGTTCTGTAAGTATATTTATTTAATAACCAATTATGTCAATATATTTATTTAAAAACCAATTCTGTCAACATCTTTATTTAATAAACAATCCTGTCAATATCTTATTTAAAAAACCAACTCTGTCAATATCTTTATTTTAAAAAATTTCTGTCAATATCTTTATTTAATAACAAATACTGTCGCTATTTTTATTTAAAAACCAATTCTGTCAACATCTTTATTTAATAACCAATTCTGAAAATATTTTTAATAAGCCACTCTGTCAATATCTTTATTTAAAAGCTAATTCTGTCAATATCCTTATTTAAAAACCAGTTCTGTCAATATCTTTATTTTAAACAAAATTCTGTCAATATCTTTATTTAAAAAACAATTCTGTCAATATTTTATTTAAAGACCAATTCTGTAAATATCTTTATTTAAAAACCATTTCTGTCAATATCTTTATTACATAATCAATTTTGTAATAACCAAATCTGTCGATATCTTTATTTAAAATCAATTCTGTCAATATCTTTATTTAACAACCAATTCTCTCAATATCTTTATTTAAAAACCAATTCTGTCAATATCTTTAGTTAGTAACCAATTCTGTCAATATCTGTATATAGTAACCAATACTGTCTGTCAATATCTTTATTTAATAAACAGATCTGTCAATATCTTTATTTAAAAACCAATACTGTCAATATCTTTATTTAATATTCAATTCTGTAATAACCATTTCTATCAATATCTTTATTTACTAAAGAGTTCTCTCCATATATTTATTTAATAACCAATTCTGTCAATATCTTTATTTAATGATGAATTATGTAATAACCAATTTTGTCAATATCTTTAATTAAAAACCAATTTTCTCAATATCTTTCTTTAAAAAACCATTCTTTCAATATCTTTATTTAAAAATCAGTTCTGTCAATATCTGTATATAATAACCAATTCTGTCAGCCAATATCTTTATTTAATAACCAATTCTGCAGTATCTTTATTTAATAACCAATTCTGTCAATATCTTTATTTAAAAATCAATTATGTAATAACGAATACTGTCAATATCTTTATTTAAAAACCAGTTCTGTCAATATATTTATTTAATTAGCAATTGTGTCTCTCAATATCTTTATTTAATAAACTATTCTGTCAATATATTTATTTAATAACCAGTTCTGTCAATATCTTTAGTTAATAACCAATTCTGTCAATATATTTCTTCAATAAACAGTTCTGTAAGTATCTTTATTGAAAAAAAAACTCTGTCACTATCTTTATTTAAAAACCAATTCTGTCAATGTCTACATTTAATAAGCAATTCTGTCAGTTTTTTTATTTAATAATCAATTCTGTCAATATCTTTATTTAGTGAACAATTCTGTAATAACCAAATATGTCAATATCTTTATTTAATAAACAATTCTGTCAATATCTTTATTCAAATATCAATTCTGTCAATATCTTTATTTAAAAACCAATTGTGTCAATGTTGTTATTTATTAATCAATTCTGTAATAACCAATTCTGTCAATATCTTTATTTAATAAACAGTTCTGTCAATATCTTTATTTAATAACCAATTGTGTCAATATCTTTATTTAATAATCAATATTGTAATAACCAATTCTGCAATATCTTTATTTAATAACCTATTCTGTCAATATCTTTATTTAAAAACCAATTCTGTCAATATCTTTTTTTAATAAATAATTCTGTCAATATCTTTATTTAATAACCAGTCCTGTCAATATCTTTATTTAATATCCAATTCTGTTAATATCTTTATTTAGTAATCAATTCTGTAATAACAAATTCTGTCAATATCTTTATATAAAAACCAAGTCTGTCAATATCTTTATTACTAATCAATTCATTCGGTATCTTTATTTAATAACCAGTTCGGTCAATATCTTTATTTAAAATTCATTTCTGTCAATATCTTTATTTAATAACCAATTCTGTTAATATATTAATTTAAAAACCAATTCTGTAAATATCTTTATTTAATAATCAATTATATAATAACAAATTCTGTCAGTATCTTTATTCACAAACTAATTCTGTCACTATCTTTATTTAAAAACCAATTCTGTCAATATCTTTATTTAACAAACAATTCTGTCAGTATCTTTATTTAATAGCCAATTCTGTCTATATTTTTATTTAATAATCAATTCTGTAATAAACAATTCTGTCAATATCTTTACTTAAAAACCAATTCTGTCAACATCTTTATTTCATAACCAATTCTGACAATATCTT
>NW_021626732.1:0-2446 GCF_004785775.1 Grammomys surdaster
ATCTTTATTTAATAAACAATTCTGTCAATATCTTTATTTAATAAACAGTTCTGTCAATGTATTTATTTAAAAACCAATTCTGTCAATATCTTTATTTAAAAACCAGTTCTGTCAATATCTTTATTTAATAACCAATTCTGTCTCTCAATATCTTTATTTAATAAAAAATTCTGTCAATAACTTTATTAAATAAGCAGTTTTGTCAATATCTTTTTTTTAGTATTCAACTATGTAAAAACGAATTTAGTCAATATCTTTATTTAAAAACCAAGTCTGTCAATATCTTTATTTAAAAACCAGTTCTGTCAATATCTTTATTTAATAACAAATTCTCTTTCTCAATATCTATATTTAATAAAAAATTCTAACTTTGTATTTGTTTAATAACCAGTACTGTCAATATCTTTATTTAATAACTAATTCTGTCAGTATCTTTATTTAAAAATCAATTATGTAATAACCAATTTTATCAATATCTTCATTTAAAAACCAATTCTGTCAATATCTTTATTTATTAACAAGTTCTGTCAGTATCTTTATTTAATAAACAGTTCTGTCAATATGTTTATTTAATAACCACTTCTGTCAATATTTTATTTAATAACCAATTCTGTCAATATTTTCAATGAATAAACCGTTCTGTCAATATTTTTATTTAATAACAAATTCTGTCTGGCAATATATTTATTTAATAACCAATTCTGTCAATATCTTTATTTAGTATTCAATTATGTAATAATGAATACTGTCAATATTTTAATTTCAAAACCAATTATGACAATATCTGTATTTAAAAATCAATTCTATCAATATTGTTTTTTAAAATACAAATCCGGCAAATCTCTTTATTCAATAATGAATTATGTAATAACCAATTCTGTCAATATCTTTATTTAATCACCAATTCTGTCTCTCAATATCATTATTTAATAAACAATTCTGTAAATATCTTTATTTAATAACCATTTCTGTTAATATATTTATTTAATTACCAATTCTGTCAATATCAGTATTTAATAATCAATTATGTAATAACAAATTCTGTCAAAATCTTTATTTAAAAACCAATTCTGTGAATATCTTTATTTAATAACCAATTCTGTCAGTATCTTTATTTAACAAACAGTTCTTTCAATATCTTTAATTAATAACCAATTCTGTCAATATCTTTATTTAATAATCACTTCTGTAAATACCAATTCTGTCAATCTCTTTATTTAAAAACCTATTCGGTCAATATCAATATATAGTAAACAATTCTGTCAATATCTTTATTTAATAATCAATTATGTAATAACCAATTCTGTCAATATCTTTATTTAATAACCAATTCTGTCAATATTTTTATTCAATAATCAATTCTGTAATAACCAATTCTGTCAATATCTTTATTTAAAAACCAATTCGGTCAATATCTTTATTTAATAATCAATTCTGTCAGTACATTTATGTAATAAACAGTTCTGACCTTATCTTTATTTAAAAAATATTCTGTCAATATCTTTATTTAATAACCAATTCTGTTAATATATTTATTTCATAAACAGTTCTCGCAAGAAATTTACTTAATAACCAATTCTGTCAATATCTTTATTTATTAAAAGTTTCTGTCAATATCTTTATTAGTAACCAATTCTTTCAATATTTAATAACCAATATTTAATATTTAATAAACAATTCTGTCCATATCTTTATTTAATAACCAATTCTGACAATAACTTTATTTAAAAAACCATTCTTTCAACATCTTTATTTAAAAACCAGCTCTGTCAATATTTTTATTTAATAAGCAATTCTGTCTCTCAATATCTTTATTTAGTAAACAATTCTGTCAATGTATTTATTTAATAACCAGTTCTGACAATATATTTATTTAATAACCAATTTTGTCAATATCTTTATTTAATAATCAATTATGTAATAATCTATACTGTCAATATCTTTATCTCATAACCAATTCAATCAATAACTTAATTTAATAACCAATTCTGTCAATAACATAATTTAATAAACAATTCTGTCAATATTTTTATTTAAAAACCAATTCTGTCAATACCTTTATTTAAAAACCAATACTGTCAATATCTTTATTTAATAATCAATTCTGTAATAACCAATTCAGTCAATATCTTTATTTACTAAAGAGTTCTGTCGATATATTTATTTAACAACCAATTCTGTCAATATTTTATTTAATGATGAATTATGTAATAACCAATTCTGTCAATATCTTAATTTAAAAACCAATTCTGTCAATATCTTTATTTAACAAACAATTCTGTCATTATCTTTATTTAATAAACAATTCTGTCTATATCTTTATTTAATAATCAATTCTGTAATAACCAATTCTGTCAATATCTTTATTCAGTAACCAATTTTGTCAGTAACTTTATTTGATAAACAATTCTGTCAATATCTTTATTTAATAACCAGTTCTGTCAAT
>NW_021626733.1:0-2092 GCF_004785775.1 Grammomys surdaster
TATGACTGATGACTAATGATATTTCACCTTTATATATTTCTGATTTACTGTGAACTCTGACTTATGACTATTGATTAATCAAGTTCGTTTTTTTCTGATTGACTATTATCCACGAATGCTGAATGTTGATTATTCATGTTTATTTATTTCTGTCTTACTATTATCTATGACTGATGACTAATGATATTTCACATTTGTATATTTCTGATTTACTATGAACTCTGACTGATGACTATTGATTAATCAAGTTCGTTTTTTTCTGATTTACTGTTATCCACGAATTGTTATTATTGTTTATTCATGTTCATTTATTTCTGACTTAATATTATCTATGACTGATGACTATTAATATTTCAGCTTTATTTTTTTCTTCTTTACAATTAACTATAACTGATGACTATTGATTACTCCTGTTCATTTATTTCTGACTTACTATTATCTATGACTAATGACTAATGATATTTCACATTTATATATTTCTGATTTCCTATTAACAATGATATATAACTATTGGTTGTTCATGTTCATTTATTTCTGAATTACTATCATCCTCGAATTGTTATTATTGATTATTTATGTTCATTTATTTCTGACTTACTATTATCTATGACTGATGACTCTTGCTATTTCAGCTTTATTTTTTTCTGCTTTCCTATGAACTCTGATGACTATTGATTAATCAAGTGAGTTTGTTTATGATTTACTATTACCCACGAATGCTGAATGTTGATTATTCATGTTCATTTATTTCTTACTTACTATTATCTATGACTGATGACTATTGATATTTCACCTTTATATATTTCTGATTTCCTATTAACTATGAAATATGACTATTGGGTTTTCATGTTCATTTATTTCTGAATTACTATTATCCACGAATTGTTATTATTGATTATTCATGTTCATTAATTTCTGACTTACTATTATCTATGACTGATGACTATTGGTATTTCACCTTTATGTATTTCTGATTTACTATGAACTCTGATTGATGAGTATTGATTATTCGTGTCCATTTATTTTTGATTTACTATTATCCACGAATGCTGAATTTTGATTATTCATGTTCATTTATTTCTGATTTACTATTATCTATGACTGATGACTATTGTTATTTCAGCTTTCTCTATTTCTGCTTTCCCATGAACTCTAACTAATGACTATTGATTAATCAAGTTCATTTGTTTCTGATTTACTATTATCCATGAAAGCTGAATGTTGATTATTCATGATCATTTATTTCTAACTTTTATTATCTATGACTGATGACTAATGATATTTCACCTTTATATATTTCTGATTTACTATGAACTTTGACTGATTACTATTGATTAATCAAGTTCGTTTGTTTCTGATTTACTATTATCCATGAATGCTGAATGTTGTTTATTCATGTTCATTTATTTCTGACTTAGTATTATCTATGACTGATGACTAATGATAGTTCACCTTTATGTATTTCTGATATACTATGAACTCTGACTGATGACTATTGATTAATCAAGTTCATTTGTTTCTGATTTACTATTATCCATGAACGCTGAATGTTGATTATTCATGTTTATTTATTTGTGACTTACTATTATCTATGACTGATTACTAATGTTATTTCAGCTTTATATATTTCTGATATCCTATTAACTATGAGATATGACTATTGGTTGTTCATGTTCATTTAATTCTGAATTACTATCATCCACGAATTGTTATTATTGATTATTCATGTTTATTTATTTCTGACTTGCTCTTTTCTATGACTGATGACTAATGATATTTCACCTTTATATATTTCTGATTTACTGTGAACTCTGACTGATGACTATTGATTAATCAAGTTCATTTATTTCTGATTTACTATTGTCCATGAATGCTGAATATTAATTATTCATGTTCATTTATTTCTGACTTACTATTATCTATGACTGATGACTATTGTTTATTCAGGTTTATTTATTTCTGCTTTCTCATGAATTCTAACTGATGACTATTGATTATTCAAGTTCATTTGTTTATGAATTACTATTATCCATGAATGCTGAATGTTGATTATTCATGTTCATTTATTTCTGACTTACTATTATCTATGACT
>NW_021626734.1:0-2063 GCF_004785775.1 Grammomys surdaster
TTAAAAACCATTTCTGTCAATATTTTATTTAATAACCAATTCTGTCAATATCTTTATTTAAAAAACAGTTCTGTCAATATCTTTAATTAATAACCAATTCTGTCAATATCTTTATTAAATAATCAATTCTATCCATGTCTTTATTTAATAATCAATTATGCAATAATCAATTCTGTTAATACCTTTACTTAAATCCAATTCTGTCAATATCTTTAATTAAAAACTAATTCTGTCAATATCTTTATTTAATAACCAGTCCTGTCAATATCTGTATATAATAACCATTTCTGTCTGTCAATATATTTATTTAATAACCAATTCTGTAAATATCTTTATTTAAAAACCAATACTCTCAATACGTTTATTTAATAACCAATTGTGTCAATGCCTTTATTTAATAAACAATTCTGTCAGTATCTTTAATAACCGATTCTGTCAATACTTTGTTTAAAAACCAATTCTATCAATATCTGTATTTAAAAACCAAATCAGTCAATATCTTTATTTAAAAACCAATTCTGAAAATATCTTTATTCAATAACCAATTCTCTCAATATCTTTATCTAATAATAAGTTCTGAAATAAACAATTGTGTCAGTATCTTTATTTAACAACCAATTTCGTCAATAACTTTATTTAATAACCAAGCCTGTCAATATCTTTATTTAAAAACCAATTGTGTCAATATCTTTATTTAATAGTCAATTTTATAATAACGAATTCTGTCAATACCTTTATTTAAAAACCAATTCTGACAATATCTTTATTCAATAACCAATTCTGTCAATATCTTTATTTAATAGTAAGTTGTGTTATAACCAGTTCTGTCAATATGTTTATTTAACAACCAATTCTGTCAATCACTTTATTTTATAACCAATTCTGTAAATACCATTATATAAAAAGAGTTTCTGTCAATATCTTTATTAAATAACCAATTCTGTCTATATCTTTATTTAATAAACATTTCTGTCAATATCTTTATTTAATAACCAATTCTGTCAATATCTATTTAACAATCAATTTTGTTATAACCACTTCTGTCAATATCTTTATTTAATAACCAATTCTTTCAATATCTTTATTTTATATTCACTTCTGTAATAAACAATTCTGTCAATATCTTTATTTAAAAACCAATTCTGAAATAACTTTAATTAATAACCAATTCTGTCAATATCTTTGCTTAATAACCAGTTCTGTCAATATCTTTATATTATAACCAATTCTGAAATAACTATATTTAATAACCAATTCTGTCAATATCTTTCTTTAATAACCAGTTCTGTCAATATCTTTATGTAATAACCAATTCTGTAAATATCTTTATTTAAAAACCAACTTGTCAATATCTTTTTTTAAAAACCAATTCTGACAATATCTTTGTTCAATAACCAATTCTGTCAATATCTTTATTTAATAATAAGTTCTGTAATAACCAATTCTGTCAATATCTTTATTTAACAACCGATTCTGTCAATAAATTTATTTAATAACCAATTCTGTCAATATCTTTATTTAAAAACCAATTCTGTCAATATCTTTATTTAAAAACCAATTCTGTAAATATCTTTATATAATAATCAATTCTGTCAATATCTTTTTTTAATAAAGAGTTCTGTCAATATCTTTATTTAATGACCATTTCTGTCAATATCTTCATTTAATAACAAATTCTATCAATGTCTTTATTTAATAAACAATTCTATCAGTATCTTTTATAACTGATTCTGTCAATATCTGTGTTTAAAAACCAATTCTGTCAATATCTTTATTTAATAAACAATTCTATCAATATCTTTATTTAAAAACCAATTCTGTCAACAGTTGTATTTAAAAACCAGTTTGTCAATATCTTTATTTAGTAAACAATTCTGTCTCTCAATATCTTTATTTAATAAACAATTCTGTCAATATTTTATTTAATAACCAGTTCGCTCAATATCTTTATTTAATAACCACTTCTGTCAATATCTTTATTTAATAACCAATTATGTAATAGCCTATTCTGTCAATATCTTTATTTAATAAACAATTCTGTCAATATCTTTATTTAATAAACA
>NW_021626735.1:0-2064 GCF_004785775.1 Grammomys surdaster
TTAAAAACCATTTCTGTCAATATTTTATTTAATAACCAATTCTGTCAATATCTTTATTTAAAAAACAGTTCTGTCAATATCTTTAATTAATAACCAATTCTGTCAATATCTTTATTAAATAATCAATTCTATCCATGTCTTTATTTAATAATCAATTATGCAATAATCAATTCTGTTAATATCTTTACTTAAATCCAATTCTGTCAATATCTTTAATTAAAAACTAATTCTGTCAATATCTTTATTTAATAACCAGTCCTGTCAATATCTGTATATAATAACCATTTCTGTCTGTCAATATATTTATTTAATAACCAATTCTGTAAATATCTTTATTTGAAAACCTATACTCTCAATACGTTTATTTAATAACCAATTGTGTCAATGCCTTTATTTAATAAACAATTCTGTCAGTATCTTTAATAACCGATTCTGTCAATACCTTTGTTTAAAAACCAATTCTATCAATATCTGTATTTAAAAACCAAATCAGTCAATATCTTTATTTAAAAACCAATTCTGAAAATATCTTTATTCAATAACCAATTCTCTCAATATCTTTATCTAATAATAAGTTCTGAAATAAACAATTGTGTCAGTATCTTTATTTAACAACCAATTTCGTCAATAACTTTATTTAATAACCAAGCCTGTCAATATCTTTATTTAAAAACCAATTGTGTCAATATCTTTATTTAATAGTCAATTTTATAATAACGAATTCTGTCAATACCTTTATTTAAAAACCAATTCTGACAATATCTTTATTCAATAACCAATTCTGTCAATATCTTTATTTAATAGTAAGTTGTGTTATAACCAGTTCTGTCAATATGTTTATTTAACAACCAATTCTGTCAATCACTTTATTTTATAACCAATTCTGTAAATACCATTATATAAAAAGAGTTTCTGTCAATATCTTTATTAAATAACCAATTCTGTCTATATCTTTATTTAATAAACATTTCTGTCAATATCTTTATTTAATAACCAATTCTGTCAATATCTATTTAACAATCAATTTTGTTATAACCACTTCTGTCAATATCTTTATTTAATAACCAATTCTTTCAATATCTTTATTTTATAATCACTTCTGTAATAAACAATTCTGTCAATATCTTTATTTAAAAACCAATTCTGAAATAACTTTAATTAATAACCAATTCTGTCAATATCTTTGCTTAATAACCAGTTCTGTCAATATCTTTATATTATAACCAATTCTGAAATAACTATATTTAATAACCAATTCTGTCAATATCTTTCTTTAATAACCAGTTCTGTCAATATCTTTATGTAATAACCAATTCTGTAAATATCTTTATTTAAAAACCAACTTGTCAATATCTTTTTTTAAAAACCAATTCTGACAATATCTTTGTTCAATAACCAATTCTGTCAATATCTTTATTTAATAATAAGTTCTGTAATAACCAATTCTGTCAATATCTTTATTTAACAACCGATTCTGTCAATAAATTTATTTAATAACCAATTCTGTCAATATCTTTATTTAAAAACCAATTCTGTCAATATCTTTATTTAAAAACCAATTCTGTAAATATCTTTATATAATAATCAATTCTGTCAATATCTTTTTTTAATAAAGAGTTCTGTCAATATCTTTATTTAATGACCATTTCTGTCAATATCTTCATTTAATAACAAATTCTATCAATGTCTTTATTTAATAAACAATTCTATCAGTATCTTTTATAACTGATTCTGTCAATATCTGTGTTTAAAAACCAATTCTGTCAATATCTTTATTTAATAAACAATTCTATCAATATCTTTATTTAAAAACCAATTCTGTCAACAGTTTTATTTAAAAACCAGTTTGTCAATATCTTTATTTAGTAAACAATTCTGTCTCTCAATATCTTTATTTAATAAACAATTCTGTCAATATTTTATTTAATAACCAGTTCGCTCAATATCTTTATTTAATAACCACTTCTGTCAATATCTTTATTTAATAACCAATTATGTAATAACCTATTCTGTCAATATCTTTATTTAATAAACAATTCTGTCAATATCTTTATTTAATAAACA
>NW_021626736.1:0-2446 GCF_004785775.1 Grammomys surdaster
ATCTTTATTTAATAAACAATTCTGTCAATATCTTTATTTAATAAACAGTTCTGTCAATGTATTTATTTAAAAACCAATTCTGTCAATATCTTTATTTAAAAACCAGTTCTGTCAATATCTTTATTTAATAACCAATTCTGTCTCTCAATATCTTTATTTAATAAAAAATTCTGTCAATAACTTTATTAAATAAGCAGTTTTGTCAATATCTTTTTTTTAGTATTCAACTATGTAAAAACGAATTTAGTCAATATCTTTATTTAAAAACCAAGTCTGTCAATATCTTTATTTAAAAACCAGTTCTGTCAATATCTTTATTTAATAACAAATTCTCTCTCTCAATATCTATATTTAATAAAAAATTCTAACTTTGTATTTATTTAATAACCAGTACTGTCAATATCTTTATTTAATAACTAATTCTGTCAGTATCTTTATTTAAAAATCAATTATGTAATAACCAATTTTATCAATATCTTCATTTAAAAACCAATTCTGTCAATATCTTTATTTATTAACAAGTTCTGTCAGTATCTTTATTTAATAAACAGTTCTGTCAATATGTTTATTTAATAACCACTTCTGTCAATATTTTATTTAATAACCAATTCTGTCAATATTTTCAATGAATAAACCGTTCTGTCAATATTTTTATTTAATAACAAATTCTGTCTGGCAATATATTTATTTAATAACCAATTCTGTCAATATCTTTATTTAGTATTCAATTATGTAATAATGAATACTGTCAATATTTTAATTTCAAAACCAATTATGACAATATCTTTATTTAAAAATCAATTCTATCAATATTGTTTTTTAAAATACAAATCCGGCAAATCTCTTTATTCAATAATGAATTATGTAATAACCAATTCTGTCAATATCTTTATTTAATCACCAATTCTGTCTCTCAATATCATTATTTAATAAACAATTCTGTAAATATCTTTATTTAATAACCATTTCTGTTAATATATTTATTTAATTACCAATTCTGTCAATATCAGTATTTAATAATCAATTATGTAATAACAAATTCTGTCAAAATCTTTATTTAAAAACCAATTCTGTGAATATCTTTATTTAATAACCAATTCTGTCAGTATCTTTATTTAATAAACAGTTCTTTCAATATCTTTAATTAATAACCAATTCTGTCAATATCTTTATTTAATAATCACTTCTGTAAATACCAATTCTGTCAATCTCTTTATTTAAAAACCTATTCGGTCAATATCAATATATAGTAAACAATTCTGTCAATATCTTTATTTAATAATCAATTATGTAATAACCAATTCTGTCAATATCTTTATTTAATAACCAATTCTGTCAATATTTTTATTCAATAATCAATTCTGTAATAACCAATTCTGTCAATATCTTTATTTAAAAACCAATTCGGTCAATATCTTTATTTAATAATCAATTCTGTCAGTACATTTATGTAATAAACAGTTCTGACATTATCTTTATTTAAAAAATATTCTGTCAATATCTTTATTTAATAACCAATTCTGTTAATATATTTATTTCATAAACAGTTCTCGCAAGAAATTTACTTAATAACCAATTCTGTCAATATCTTTATTTATTAAAAGGTTCTGTCAATATCTTTATTAGTAACCAATTCTTTCAATATTTAATAACCAATATTTAATATTTAATAAACAATTCTGTCCATATCTTTATTTAATAACCAATTCTGACAATAACTTTATTTAAAAAACCATTCTTTCAACATCTTTATTTAAAAACGAGCTCTGTCAATATTTTTATTTAATAAGCAATTCTGTCTCTCAATATCTTTATTTAGTAAACAATTCTGTCAATGTATTTATTTAATAACCAGTTCTGACAATATATTTATTTAATTACCAATTTTGTCAATATCTTTATTTAATAATCAATTATGTAATAATCTATACTGTCAATATCTTTATCTCATAACCAATTCAATCAATAACTTAATTTAATAACCAATTCTGTCAATAACATAATTTAATAAACAATTCTGTCAATATTTTTATTTAAAAACCAATTCTGTCAATACCTTTATTTAAAAACCAATACTGTCAATATCTTTATTTAATAATCAATTCTGTAATAACCAATTCAGTCAATATCTTTATTTACTAAAGAGTTCTGTCGATATATTTATTTAACAACCAATTCTGTCAATATTTTATTTAATGATGAATTATGTAATAACCAATTCTGTCAATATCTTAATTTAAAAACCAATTCTGTCAATATCTTTATTTAACAAACAATTCTGTCATTATCTTTATTTAATAAACAATTCTGTCTATATCTTTATTTAATAATCAATTCTGTAATAACCAATTCTGTCAATATCTTTATTCAGTAACCAATTTTGTCAGTAACTTTATTTGATAAACAATTCTGTCAATATCTTTATTTAATAACCAGTTCTGTCAAT
>NW_021626737.1:0-2092 GCF_004785775.1 Grammomys surdaster
TATGACTGATGACTAATGATATTTCACCTTTATATATTTCTGATTTACTGTGAACTCTGACTTATGACTATTGATTAATCAAGTTCGTTTGTTTCTGATTGACTATTATCCACGAATGCTGAATGTTGATTATTCATGTTTATTTATTTCTGTCTTACTATTATCTATGACTGATGACTAATGATATTTCACATTTGTATATTTCTGATTTACTATGAACTCTGACTGATGACTATTGATTAATCAAGTTCGTTTTTTTCTGATTTACTGTTATCCACGAATTGTTATTATTGTTTATTCATGTTCATTTATTTCTGACTTAATATTATCTATGACTGATGACTATTGATATTTCAGCTTTATTTTTTTCTTCTTTACAATTAACTATAACTGATGACTATTGATTACTCCTGTTCATTTATTTCTGACTTACTATTATCTATGACTAATGACTAATGATATTTCACATTTATATATTTCTGATTTCCTATTAACAATGATATATAACTATTGGTTGTTCATGTTCATTTATTTCTGAATTACTATCATCCTCGAATTGTTATTATTGATTATTTATGTTCATTTATTTCTGACTTACTATTATCTATGACTGATGACTCTTGCTATTTCAGCTTTATTTTTTTCTGCTTTCCTATGAACTCTGATGACTATTGATTAATCAAGTGAGTTTGTTTATGATTTACTATTACCCACGAATGCTGAATGTTGATTATTCATGTTCATTTATTTCTTACTTACTATTATCTATGACTGATGACTATTGATATTTCACCTTTATATATTTCTGATTTCCTATTAACTATGAAATATGACTATTGGGTTTTCATGTTCATTTATTTCTGAATTACTATTATCCACGAATTGTTATTATTGATTATTCATGTTCATTAATTTCTGACTTACTATTATCTATGACTGATGACTATTGGTATTTCACCTTTATGTATTTCTGATTTACTATGAACTCTGATTGATGAGTATTGATTATTCGTGTCCATTTATTTTTGATTTACTATTATCCACGAATGCTGAATTTTGATTATTCATGTTCATTTATTTCTGATTTACTATTATCTATGACTGATGACTATTGTTATTTCAGCTTTCTCTATTTCTGCTTTCCCATGAACTCTAACTAATGACTATTGATTAATCAAGTTCATTTGTTTCTGATTTACTATTATCCATGAAAGCTGAATGTTGATTATTCATGATCATTTATTTCTAACTTTTATTATCTATGACTGATGACTAATGATATTTCACCTTTATATATTTCTGATTTACTATGAACTTTGACTGATTACTATTGATTAATCAAGTTCGTTTGTTTCTGATTTACTATTATCCATGAATGCTGAATGTTGTTTATTCATGTTCATTTATTTCTGACTTAGTATTATCTATGACTGATGACTAATGATAGTTCACCTTTATGTATTTCTGATATACTATGAACTCTGACTGATGACTATTGATTAATCAAGTTCATTTGTTTCTGATTTACTATTATCCATGAACGCTGAATGTTGATTATTCATGTTTATTTATTTGTGACTTACTATTATCTATGACTGATTACTAATGTTATTTCAGCTTTATATATTTCTGATATCCTATTAACTATGAGATATGACTATTGGTTGTTCATGTTCATTTAATTCTGAATTACTATCATCCACGAATTGTTATTATTGATTATTCATGTTTATTTATTTCTGACTTGCTGTTTTCTATGACTGATGACTAATGATATTTCACCTTTATATATTTCTGATTTACTGTGAACTCTGACTGATGACTATTGATTAATCAAGTTCATTTGTTTCTGATTTACTATTGTCCATGAATGCTGAATATTAATTATTCATGTTCATTTATTTCTGACTTACTATTATCTATGACTGATGACTATTGTTTATTCAGGTTTATTTATTTCTGCTTTCTCATGAATTCTAACTGATGACTATTGATTATTCAAGTTCATTTGTTTATGAATTACTATTATCCATGAATGCTGAATGTTGATTATTCATGTTCATTTATTTCTGACTTACTATTATCTATGACT
>NW_021626738.1:0-14095 GCF_004785775.1 Grammomys surdaster
ATGTATGTGTGTATGTATTTATGTATGTGTGTATGTATTTATGTATGCACGTATGTATCTCCTAAGTATATCTTAGTTAATACCGGCCTCTGAGTCCCTGGAGCAGAGCTCTGCAGTTGTCTTTGTATCTGTCTCACATTCATTTACTTAACATTCGTTGAGTTGATGATCCAGTGAGCTGATACACCAGTGCATGTAGGAACTTCCTCAGTGATGAGCCACTGTCTGCCAAGAGCTTGCAGTCTAGGCCGTGAGAAGAGGAATCCACATAGACTTAGAAACAGTGAGCAAGCACACTGCTAGAAACATGCAGGAGATACACTGGGACCTGGAGGGAACCCCTTCCCGGCCTAAGGAGAAAGTAAGGTAAGACTGAGGATCAGTCAGAGCTGTGGCCAGAAATGGGATGATAATGCTTTCTCTTTTTATGTTTGAAATCATTATCCTGTTGCCCGTGTTGATCTTCGGATCCTGTCAGTCTCAGTACACTGGTGTGTTCTTGGGTTTCTAGTGCGGTATGCCCTCACCTCAGTACCACTGTAGTGTTTGTCTGTTAAGTCAGATTAAGCGCTCTTCGGTGGAGGTCCCGTGGGTGTGGTAGTGTAAGCAGGTCATGGAAAGGCCTCCATACTAGAGAATGTGAACACTAACTTCCTGTTCTTGCCAGCAGATGGCGATCAGACATTTGAAAGACTTAGCTAGCTAAGACACCAGACTAGGTGATTTAAGACATGAAGTAGTGGGTTGGAGAGACCGCTCAGCGGTTAAGAGCACTGACTGCTCTTCCAGAGGTCCTGAGTTCAACTCCCAGCAACCACATGGTGGCTCACGACCACCTGTAACGGGCATCCGATGCCCTCTTCTGGTGTGTCTGAAGACAATAATAATATATAAAATCCTAAAACAAAAACAAAAAAAAAGACATGAAGTAATTATAAACTAATGCTGTAATTCATACATATTCCTTTGGCCTATCAATAATCAACAGTAGCTCAAGCATCGAAAGAGTCGCTGATAATCAGGCACGGTGGCACACCCTGTAATCTCTGCACTTGGAAATTTAAGGCAGGAGGAATGCAAGTTTGAGGACAGCTGACTTAAAAAGAATGAAGATTATGTATAACAAACATAGGACTCTTTTATCAAAGCTGGATATGATCCATCTATAAAGTCAAAATGGGTGTAGCAGATTAATGACTTCATATCGCTAAAGTGACAGAACATATTTTTATATTTTAATGGTTTATTTATTTAGCTATTTTATGTGCATTGGTGTTTTGCTTGTATATATGACTGTGTGGGAGTGTCAGGTTCCCTGGACCTGGAGTTACAGACAGCTGTGAGCTGCATGTGAGTACTGGGAATTGAACTCTGGTCCCCTGAAAGAACAGCCAGTGCTCTTAACCACAGAGCCATCTCTGCAGCCCCAGACAAAACATTTTTAAACCATAGACTGAGTAAAGATGTAGAAGTAATTTATTAACATTAATGGTGCTTCTGTGTAAAAAATCAAGATTTCATTCTACACATCCAGGAAAACATTAAGAGAAGTGATATAGTTGCTTGGGGAATGTCTATACTCTGCAGGTGACATCAAGGAAGACAGGTTTTGTCCTCCTTTCCCTTCAGCAGTTTGCAAACTCTCTGCATTGTTTGCCCTGTTGGGGGAAGACTGGCTTCTGTAGCTATTTCTCCCTCCTGTGACCTCAGTCACATAAGGATGTTGAATCAGACAGCCTCTGAAACCCGAGCCTTTATTTCCTTTAGTGCCTTCCTCTTAAGCTAAGTGATCATACGACTGAACTGGAAGTGATATTTCTCTTGCTTATAAGGTCAAATTTTTAAAAGCTAGCTTGAACAAATTAATACATGTTAAGGCGGGGTTATGGAGCGTTGGTATGATTGACATTGCCGTCTGGATCCTTAGAGACCAGGGACATCTGACCTGTACTCAGCAACCTTTATGGCCTCTACTCACAAGAAGCTAATTAGTGCCCACTGCACCGCACTTTTTTTTTTTTTTTTTTTGGTTTGGTTTTTTGAGACAGGGTTTCTCTGTGTAGCCCTGGCTGTCCTGGAACTCACTCTGTAGACCAGGCTAGCCTCGAACTCTTGAACTCAGAAATCTGCCTGCCTCTGCCTCCCAAGTGCTGGGATTAAAGGCGTGCGCCTCCACCGCCCACCCACCCGGCAGTCCGCCACACTTTCAATAACAGAAAATGACTGCAGGCATCAGGTGTCATCCCTGGTGTGAAGCCAGCTTGAAACAGTGCACCCTGGAGGAATTCGTTGTTCCTTCCTATGAGAGCCAGGTTTGCTTATTTGTTAACTTACTCACTTTTGTTTGAATGAATAAGTGCACTGTGGGTTCCCCCTACAATGGAATATCGTTAGGTAGAGAGAAGCAATGCAATGCAGCTTCGTCAACAATATAGATAGACTTTTCTTTTGGCTGTTTGAACAGTCTTCCACTGTATCCCAGGGTGACCCAAAATGCACTATGTAGTTCAGGCTGGCTTCACACCAGTGACAGACCTCTCGGCTGACTCTCTCTAGTGATGGGTCACAGGTGGTAGCCACCATGTCTGCAAAGCCTTTGAAGCTGGATTTCCAAGGTTGGTAACGCTGGTCTTTTTTACTTGTGTTTTTTGTTGTTTCTTTTTCTTTTTTCTTTTTCTTTTTTCTTCTTTCTTTTTTTTTTTGAGACAAGTTCTCAAGCTCACTGTGTAGCTCAGGCTAGCTTCAAACTCAACATCCTTTTGCCTCAGTCTCCCAAGTGCTGAGATTACAAGCATATGCCACCATGCTTAACTAAAGATGGTCCTTTAAGTCCAGTCACTTAGCTGGACTTGACGGTCACGGTACATCTGATTTCCATCCATGCTTTATGTTTGCACATTTATTTTAGTAAGTTGTTCCATTCCAGTTATGGATCATACTGACTCATAGCTGACACGCCCTGCATAGCCTAATGGTTTTGGACAAGAAGAGTTTTGTTGTTGTTATTTTGTTTTGTTTCTTTTGTCTTTTTCTCGTTTTCTTTCCTGCTTTCCCTTATTTTTCAGGCAATGACTTAAACAGGGTAGGACATTCTGAACAATAATCTAAGACTTCTAGAAAAATTGGTTCTGATCTCAGACTCTGCTTTTAGCAACTTCTGGGGTCTAGTGCAGGTCTCCTCTGCCTAAGGAATGCTTCCCTCTGTAAAATGCTAGGGAGTTTCCCAAACTCTGGTCACAAGAAGACTAAATGAAAGCTATCTTTGAAACGTTGTATAAAATGTAGGTTTCTGTCACATGGGATAGGCTGGGAAGTTTGGGAAGTTCCACTGCAGTCATGCTGAAAACAATTAGAGGTCATTCTTGAGGTTGAATCAACTTGAAAACGCAGTGATTACAGGAAATAATGTATGTCCGAGTATATGTTATTATGTTATTTTCTAAAAAATGTTTTATACTCTACAAGAAAAAGTAGAAATCAGTACACAGTGATCCCCTCTAGACGCATGTCCTCCCTCACACGGTATTGTGCTCCTCACAGGGTACTGTGCTCCTCACAGGGTACTGTGCTCCTCACACAGTACTGTCCTCCCTCACACGGTACTGTGCTCCTCACACGCCAGTTCACAACTTAGGTCCCTCCCTACCACGGCTACATGACGGCTACTCTGAACCAGGAAGTTGTTTCAAAGCTTCTGTGTTTGCAGCCTTGAATTTAGAAAAGAATTAAAAATATGATACCCTGATTTCCATGTAATTCTAAAATGGAATGAAATTAGAAATTCTGCTTGTTAATTTGTTTGTTTTTCTTTAATTTACAGAATGCTCTTTCAGTTGCATTAGCAGAAATGAAAGTAAGTATATTGTCAATGATTGCACAAGCAGTCCAGAGAAGAAGACATTTTACAGACATAGTTAACAGTCAGGACTGATTGCCCATATCCTTAGCATTACACCTTCTAAGCCATCTGGAGAAGCAGGCACACAGGAATCTGCCAAGCCATTGCCTGTTCAAATCATTTATGTATTCTAGCAAGTCCTGTGTTCCAACTGCATATTTATAAACCAACACTCTAGTTAGATCACTAGAGAAAGATAACACCAATAATAGGGTCACTTTTGAGAAACCATACATGATACAGTCCTTGTTAAGGGCTGCTTTCAGTCCAGTCCACAGATATTTATTGAATACTTGCCTGGTGTGTTGCAAACACTTGTCTGTGGGGTACATGGCCAGAACACAAAGAACTTGGAAATGGAGGAGAATATGAGGTACCACACTGATACAGGGAAGCAGTTCGCAGGATCTCATTGCAACATTGCTTAGAAGAGACCTCATGGAGTTCGTAGGTTAATTGGGCCTTGAAGGTAAATAAGATATTTGTGGAAGGGGAATGAAAGAGAAGCCAACAAAGATGTGTACAGCGGAGAGTGAAGGAGCAGCATACTATCTGAAGGGTGTGTTGAGACCAACAGTTAGAAGTGGGAAAAGACAACCGAGGAACAAGCAGTTGGCTGGATTTGCTTGCTAATGTGGTGTATTGAAGAATAACACACAGTCTTGCACTTCTACCCTGTCAAACTGTGGCCTAGTTCAGAGTGTACCATATAGTCTTTGGCAGATAATCTTGGGTGCTCCCACACCAGCAAGGAAGCTAAGCCAATGGAGGAATCAAAAGACAGGCACTTGATCCTATTTCACTTCACGCACTGAAACTCCCAGAGCACCACCATTGCAGTGTACACTAATAAGTGCAGCCAGAACCTCTGTGTGTGGCTGGAGATATAGCACAGAGGTAGAGTGTGTGTGTGCTTAGACACCTAAAGTCCTTGTCACCTCCAGCACCACACACAGCAGTACTGAAAAGCAGTTCCCCAAAATGAACGTATGTTCTTTGACAGTAGACATAAACTTGTGAGTAGTTATAAGTCAAAGCTAGTACACAGTAGGTACGGAAAAGTGTTCTGGCCCAGGAAACTGAGGTGTGTCCTATAAGGTCACACCCTTACTTGGTTAATTTACATGACTCATGACTCGTCATTAGTTCTTGAAGTCAATTTCAAGTTCATTGCTCTTTGGAATTCATGATGCCCTGTTTCTGGCTCCCCCGTAGCCATTTCTGATATCACGTAGGAATTCTTAGCTGCCCCCCTAGCTCCTTTAGCACCCGCTACACTTACACTTTTAGATGCTGGGAGGGTCTCCTGTCTCCATCATAATTCCCACACCCAGACCTCCAGCCACACATTTCCCTTTCCCACAGTAAATGACATCCGTCGTGCATTTTTTGGTGTGCTTGTTTGCCTCACTATATATGTAGCCCAGCCTGGTCTTGAACTCTTGACTCTGCCTGCCATGTGCTGGGGATTGCAAGTGTGCACCAGCACTCCTGGCCACTAGGGTTGTTGCTGTTGGGACTTGTTTCATTTTATTTTCATCTCATGGAGTTTGAGTGGCCATCGTTTGTGATCATTCTGCCTCCATCTGCCAAGTGCTGTGTGATGACAGACGTGTGCTACATGCCTGGCGTTGGTTATTTTACAAATACAAAAGCAGTCACTTACCTTCAAATGACTTTGCTTTGACTTGAGACAAATTGTATTAGTTATAAAATGAAGACTTCTACAGTGTAGGAAGATTCTTACAGATGTGCCTACTATGTAAAATTTTGAGATTTCATCTTCAAAGTACACATTTGTTAAATAACTAAGTTGCCTTGCTCTCTCTTGGTTTTTACAGATCCAAATAATAAGTTTAAGGCACTGTCATTGTGTTTTCTTTGGTTTGGCTTTGCTTTGTCTATAAATCTGCACAAGTGCAGCTGGAAGGAGGCCATTCCTGTTTTCTCAGCATGGGCATTTTGGACACTGGGGAGGCAGTGTTGGTAATGTGACAGTTTTAGGGGCTTTGTTTACATTAGCAGTCGTGACATGCATTAAACACCTGATTATGCTCCCAAATTGTCATTACAACCAGCAATGCTTGAATGTGCTTCTGCACACTTCGGGATTGTGGCACTACTCAGGTAGGGACGTAGTTAACTAGAGAGAGTGTTAAGTTGATGAGTGTGACTGTCATGTGTCAGTGAGCACTTGAATGGCCCCATGGCTGAAGTCCTGCTGAATCACGTGTTTATCATCTATGGCATGCTTTACTTCTCACACTCAAAGCTGTGCCATTGCTTACTGAGTTTACATTAACAAAAAGCTGTTTGTATTTCAGTGTTGTCTCTTTCTCCACAGTGGGCTCAGTATGCTGCAGTTATGCAGGGCATCACACCAACTGCCGAGAATTCTGTCAAGCCATTTTTCGAACAGACTCTTCTCCTGGGCCATCTCAGATCAAAGCAGTGGAAAATTATTGTGCCTCTATCAGTCCACAGTTGATACACTGTGTCAACAATTACACCCAGTCTTATCCAATGAGAAACCCAACTGATAGTAAGTAAAAGGGTTGTGTTCTTCTCAGTCTTTGATAAAATAATTCATTTACAAACTGATGCATTCATGTAGATGTCTGTGGTCCAGTTCACTTGAGAAACATCCAGATTTCTTTGATGTACATCAGGTTAATCCTTTTGACCAGGAAATTCCATGTTGCCATTTATACAAGAAAACTTAGACATTTACATATATGTATATGAGAAAAAAACATAGAAATGACCCAAAAATGCATTAGTAGGATATTGACTAAATTATATTTCTATGCAATAACCACACTTTACAACTAACAAAGGGGAGTACATTTATTCAGAAAGTCCAAGATGTACTAAGAAAAGCAAGTTTCAGAACTGAAAGCGTAGTCTGAGTTCTATTTAGCTGTTCTACACTATATATTTCTGTAATGCTGGAACTTTTATTAATGAGAAGTTCTTACTTTCATAAAAAATTATAAAAATAAGAGAGTAATATTTTTGAAAAATCAAGGTTGCCTAATGAATCTGTCCTTGCGGGATCTTGAGAGCACCTACTTTGTATATACTAGAATCCATTCCAATCACTGAGAAGCAGTCAGATTTTAAAGAGCTGACTGGTCAACCAGACTGACGAAAGGCTGACTTGTACGGCAGATGTTTGTGTTTATACTGGAATATTCTACAGCTTCTTTTATTATTCTTGAAAGTGGTGTGCATTGTGTGAGCATAATTGAAATCAGAATCTGAGGCTTTGACGTCCTATGATGTGGTGGTGTGGCGAAAATCATACACCTGGCCTTCATTTATTTTGAAGCCGATCTGTGTTTCCTGACATTTAGGCTACACTGAAGTGTTGCCGCAGTAAGGGGATAGAAGCTCTAAGAAAACTAAAGCAGAAAGAGGTTTTAAGAGTAGAGCAATAAACTCCAGTGTCTGTCCTAACACAGGAACCTAGAAAAGAGGGCTTTAAATTGAGTATGCCTCTTCAAATGCAGGCACCTAAGAAAGCTACTTGAAAGAACCATTCCAAAGTCTATAGCCTGGCTGAACGTATTCTTTTGGTTTTTAGTTCTTTGTAGAAAATTAAAGGCTGGGTGAGTGGGGACATTCACAGGCAAATCGTGGCCCATTAGCATGTTTGATGCCCTGGTTCAATCCCTATCATCAAGAAAGAAAAGAAAATTAAAGGCAGAAATAAACGAAGATATTGTCAGAGTTGATATTATCTAAATTACAATGTATATTAATTAGCTTCTAAAAGAAAGTCTGTGGTGTCTTAGGGTATGATTAAATGGATGAGTTTAACCATGGAAATTAGTCATCGATCTTATGTAAGGAGTCCCCACTAGACACAAGCAGGGATTAAGCCCACTTTGATTTGCTGTATTCTTTCAAAAGCATAATAAAGTGTTTTATGTGAACTTCTTAGGTGTAAGATGACTTACAATTTATAAGGATAGTTCTAGAGTGCTCCTGACTGGGGACTGTGGTGGATTCTGGGAAGAGAAACATTGCAGAATGATGGAGAGAGTAGGTCCTGTTTACTGCAGAGACTTGCACAGAGGCTTGTTGTTTTCTCCCTTGCTGCCATGTTCTTTTCTTCTGAGCAATGTTATAAAATCAGCTAATAAAGGGCTTATGTCCTGAATGTAGGTTTATATTGCTGTGACAGAGCTGAAGACCATGCTTGCCAAAACGCCTGCAAGAGAATTCTAATGTCTAAGAAAACAGAAATGGAGATTGTTGATGGTCTCATTGAGGGTTGTAAGACCCAGCCCTTGCCTCAAGATCCTCTTTGGCAGTGTTTTCTCGAAAGCTCACAGTCGGTTCACCCCGGAGTCACTGTGCACCCTCCTCCCTCAACCGGCCTTGATGGGGCCAAATTGCACTGTTGCTCTAAAGCAAACACTTCAATCTGTAGGTTAGTATCTCATTTTCCTTTATCAAGATCAATAGAAAAAAGATTTTAATTGGTGACTTTTAACAAATGCCTTATTCTTGTATTGTGTAGGCTTAGCATTTGGAAGATAAAAAATCTGACACTGGGGAGTGTAGCTCAGTGGTAGACTGCGTAGCATGCACAGATTCGATTCTCAGTGCAAAAGGTAATAGAAGATATAAAATCTTTCACTTTTTAAAAATTTTTTAAAGAATATTATTTCTTTTATGCTTATGAGTGTCTGTCTATATTTGGGTGAATGGATGGTACCCCCAGAAGCCCAAGAAGGCATCAGATCCCCTGAAGTTGGAGTTACAGACAACTGTAAGTTGCCATGCACATGCTAGGAACCGAACCTGGGTCCTGCAAGAGTGGAAAGCACTCTTCCCCACTAAGCCATCTCACCAGCCCAAAGTCTTTAATTATTTTGTTCAGCAAATATTTACTGAAGACTGTTTAAGTACAATACAATATTTTAGGGCCAGCAAGGTCACTACTTAGCAGGTAAAGACGCCTGCCACCAGGCCTGGTTAATTAATTAAATGATCTAAGTATAATTCTTGGGATCCACATGGCAGACGAGAAAACATACTCCCTCAAGTTGTTCCCTTACTGCTATACATTGTGTGTGAGCGTGCATGTGCACACACACATAAATAAGGACAATTTAATTAAAATATATATATGAATATTTCCTTGCATGTATACATGTGTACCACATGTATGCCTGGTGCCCACAGAAGTCAGAAGAGGTCATAGGATCCCATGGAACTTGAGTTCAGCCCTTTAAAATTTTGTTTTATAGATTGAGTGGTGTTATAAAAGATTAACTATTAAAAGGACAATAAATATTTAAAGATGATGTGATGTCATTAAGCTTACAGTATGCTGGGCCTGGAGAGATGGCTCGGTTAAGAGTACTTACTGTTCTTGCAGAAAACCCGAGTTTGGTTTCCAGCAACCACACTGGGTGGCTCAAAATTACCTCTAACTCCAACTGTGGGTGACCTGATATTCTCTTCTGGCATCTTCAGGCCCTTTACTCACAAGTATGTGTACAAACATATACTTATACATGTAAATAATTATTTAGAAGAATATATTTTGATCTGATATTTAAGAGATAGTCTCTTTATTACATTATGAAACTTTGGTATGAGGAGTATAACTTAGTTGGTAGAATGCTTGCCTAGCATGCATAAAGCCCTCTAATGCTACATAAACTAGACATGGAGACACAAATCTATAATCCCAGCACTCAGGAGGGTCAGCTTCAGCCTCAGCTACATACAGAGTTCAAGGCCAGCCTGAGCCACATGATACCCACTGCTGAAGGAAGGAATGAACTTTGGATTTAAACAGTCTTTTGTTATAACAACCTTAGTGATATAGGCATCTGTGTTAGCTGGAGAATTACTGTGAGTGTGTGGCGGAGTGGTGGTTCTCAAACAAAATAATCTGCCATAGACAAATGAAGGAAGATTTATTTCAGTTCACCATTTTAAATGTTTCAGTTCATAGTCCTCTGGCTCCATTGGCTTGTTCTGAGGAGAAGCAGAATATTCCAGTGGAGGGAGTGTGGTGGTCAGAGCTGCACACCCAGTCACCTACTTCCTCCAGTCAGACTTTTCAGCTAAACTGAACCTCCTAAAGTTCCTGCCAACTCTCACAATAGGGTTGCCAGCCAGGGACCAATCCTTGTGCACATGAGCCTTTGAGGAGTTATTTCACATCCAAATCATAGCAGCATCAAGTGGGAATTATACCCAGAGATAAAAGTAATGCAAATGTTGACAGAGTAAACAATGTAGAGATGATACCTGAGATCATAATGAAAGTCACTTTCTGTTGCTGTGATAAGACACCATGACCAGGGCAACTTATGGAAGAATTAACTTATTTGGGGTTAGAGTCCATGACCATCATGGCAGGGAACGTGGGAGCAGGCAGACATGGTGCTAGAACAGTAGTTAAGAGTCATATCTTGAGACACAATCATGAAACAGACTTGGATGTGGGGCAGCACAAGTCCTTTGAAACCTCAAAGCCCCTCTCCCCAATGACATACCTTCTACAACAGGGCCACACCTTTCTAATCCTTCCCGAATACTTCCACCAACTGAGGACCATGTATTCAAATACATGAGCCCATGGAGCCATTCTCATTCAGACCACAACAAAGATGTAACAGAAGTTTGCCTTATTAGAGGTACTTTGCAGAAAAAGGAGCCAAACATTACTAGGACATACTGAAGGAAAAATAAAAATATTTTATTCTCATAAAATTGGATGGACCATTACAAAAAGAAATTATGCCTAGGGTAATCCATCAAACTTTACTGAAGATACAAAAGAATCTAAACAAAGTCAATTGAAAGTCCTAATTGTAAGTAACCTGGCCCTATAGTTACAGAGATGGCTTCCATACAGAAGTTGATGAAGTTATTAGTGAGAGGGATGCTGAGGAGTGTTTCAGCGCTCACAGAAGTAAATTTCTGTTTGTGCTGAGTGGCTGGGGCTTGGGATGGCTCGTGTTGCTGTTTGTTTTGTTTTTGTTTTTTGAGACAACTCTTCTCTAAGTAGTCCTAGCTGTCCTGAAACTCACTGTTTAAACCAGGTTGGCCTCAAACTCTGCCTCTGCCTCCCAAGTGCTAGGATTAAAGGTGTCAGCTTGTTAAACACGGCCAGCTTAGTTTTGGTTTTAAAGAGTATTATTGTTGTTTCTTAACATTTAGGAGAGAGTCTGCTGTGGTGCATGTGGAAATTAAAGGACAACTTGAGAGCTGGTTCTCTGCTTCCACCATATGGGTCCCAGGGTGTGTTAGGTTGGCAGCAGGCCGCATTACCTGCTGAGCTACCTTAACAACTCAGGGTGTATGGTTTGCTGAATGCTTTCAATTTCGTTAGACTTGACATTTCTGAAACCTTATGAGATAATTGGGGAAATTTATATAATTTCTGTTTTAAATGTTAGAAACTAACTCTGAGATGTTGAATAATCTATTCAGGGCAAATATAGAAAGTTAACAGCTAGAGGAAATATTGACTTCTTGTTCCTCAAATGTGCATGTTCCTGTGAGAGCCAGGGTCTGGTCTGTTTAACGATGCTGCATCACCAGTGCCTTGAAGAAGCACGCACATAAAACAGTGTTCATGACTACTGGAAGAATAGACAGCCAGACTGCAGAGTAAAGATATTTTCTTTAGGTCAGTGTTTTACAGCACTGGCTGCTCTTCCAACCAACCCAGGTTCAACTCCCAGCAACCACAGAGCAGCTCACAACTGTCTGTAATTTCAGTTCCAATAAATCTGATGTCCTTCATTTGCACCTAACACACACAGTGCACAGACATACACGCAGGCAAACATTCACACATTAAGAAAACAAACCTTCTTCATAGGGGTATTTTTGATAGTCAAATAACTGTGAGAACAGTGGGAAATATTTACTTACAGTTTTGTATATTTCAATGATACCAAATTTTCATAGTGAACATGTATTACTTTTATTTTAAAAATTAAACTAATGAATTCAGTGTATAGAAGCACTTTGGAAATGTGACAGCAGAATTGCTATATCTGTAAAAACGTGTAAGGTGCTGTATAGTCACCAAATACTGAGCATCAGGGTGTTGTGATCACCTCCAGTAGTGTGGAGAGGTTGTGAGGGTAATGTAAGGAATGTAAGTGACTTAACAAATTTTATTCTGTAAACCTCACCCCACCCCCATCTTTCCTGGTTCCGGGGGACTGAACCCAGGTGTTAAGCACCCCAGGCACATAGTCTCACACAGAGTTGCTATTAAAATGCTTTAGTAAAGCAACTGCCTTCTATGATTAGCATAATTAGAGGAGATTGTACCTTTGTGGAGGTAAAACCTTGTGTTTTACTTTAAATACATATTGAGAAAAGGAGGAAGTAAGAAAGCTATGGGAAAAAATTGTCAGAACTAAGGATGTACAAAACACCTTAATGGACTGGAAAATGTAGTATTCACCTTTCTATCAATCATAGCAAAGGGGTTGGGTGATTTTTCTTTAATTTTTGGAAATTTATTTACTGATTTATTTATTTATTATTGGGGTGGAGTGGGATGGGCATGCATGCCATGGAACATGTGTGGAGATCAGCAGAAACTGCACTTCATTCTTTGCTTCCACCATAATGTGGGTCCTGGGGGTCAGACTCAGGTCACCAGGCTTGCATGTAAGCTCCACACCCGCTCAGCCATCTCTCAGTCCCACTCTGTCCTGTAAAACGATATTTTTAATATATACATTGTATTGTATTTTTATTTTATTTGTACGAGTGTTGCCCTGCATGTATATCTGTGCACTTACATGCATGCCTGATGCCCTCAGAGGCCAGAGACATGCGTTGGGTCACCTGGAACTGGAGCTACAGACAGTTATGAACTGCTGCCATGTGGGTGCTGGGAACCAAATCTCGACCTCCGAAAGAGCTCTTAATTGATGAGCTGCCTCTCCAGACACCTGCAGATGGTTTTTAAAAGGCCATTTTTCATGGAGAAGATGACTTTGTGTGGCGCCAAAGCTTCCAGGAGCTAGTTAATTTGTACTTTTTTCTTTATGTTCCTAAAATAATTAATACAATTGCAGTTTTGCACAGATCAAATATTCATTGGTCTTTTCTCTAATGTTCTGCATTTATTCTTTTGTTTCAGGGAACTGTGCACGAAACTTTATAGCATGAGCTGGGGAAATACACAGAGTTGGTAAGAGTTTGACCGCATCTGTGAATATAATCCGGTGGAAGTGTCCATGTTGACATGTCTAGCTGATGTCTGGGAACCTTGCCAGTTGGGCTGTACAAACCTTACTTACTGTACAAACTTTAACAACAGGTACGAAAATTATTAATCATGAAAATAGAAATGCAGTATTATTAACTTGTTTTAAATAAATACTACTTCCTGATGTGCCTTCTAGAGTAAAAGAAAGTTTTTCTTTATGATTTTATCCCGACACACTCTGTCCCTTCTACATGGCCCCTGGAAAGGAAGTATGATTGCAAAGTCTCTTCTGATCAGGAGCTGCCTCAAGCTTCAGGAACTCAGAGAATATTCTGTACCTTCAGTCACTCTCCCTTCTGCACCAGTGGTTCACTGGTTTACTGGAAATGGTGGAGATCTCCAGGGTTGTGTTCTGAATGCCTATACTGGCTGGTTTTGTGTGTCAACTTGGGACATGCTGGAGTTATCACAGAGAAAGGATCTTCCCTTGAGGAAAGGCCTCCATGACATCTAGCTTTAAGGCATTTTCTCAATTAGTGATCAAGGGTGGGAGGGCCTATTGTGGATGGTGCCATCCCTGAGATGATAGTCCTGGGTTCTATAAGAAAGCAAGCAGAGAAAGCCAGGGAAAGCAAGCCAGTAAGCAACATCCCTCCATGGCCTCTGCATCAGCTCCTGCCTCCAGGTTCCTGCCCTGTGTGAATTCCAGTCCTGGCTTCCTTTGGTGATGAACAGCAGTGAGGAAGTGTAAGCTTAATAAACCCTTTCCTCCCCAACTTGGTTCTTGGTCATGATGTTTTTGTTCAGGAATAGAAACCCTGACTAAGACAATGCCCCTTTCTGTTTTCTTCAGCTGCTAACTGATATGTTTCGGGCTCAGATCTTGGCCCCTTCTTTTTCTTACTAACCTGATACCTCAGGATACTCTGATTTGAATTGTTCAGTAAAGAAATATCCTTGAATTTTAGGCAGATGATTCCACCAGC